>NW_026463238.1:0-60947 GCF_021730395.1 Mercenaria mercenaria | reverse complement strand
GATCAAGGTAAGAAGGCGACCAGGTTTGGGTACACAACTTCACATGTTTACAATAAATGTTCATGGAAAAGAATGAAAGAAATTTAATGAAATTCTACAAAATGGTAAGTTTGTTATGTACAAATATTTGGATTTTTATACAATTAAAGGGCAATAACTCTTAATTTACAAATAAATCCAAATGAAATTGTGTGTACACAACCACATTATGGTGATCTAAATTCTGTTTAAGTTTCATAGTTCTAGGACAAATATATCAAAAGTTATGATGCAGAAATTGCCATATTTATAGTACCCTATATAGTTAACACTAGAAACTTCTAAGGGCCATAACTCTGGTGTTACTTGGGCAATCTGACTGAAACTTGACGGGCCGCAAGAACTCATTGTGGTGAACATGTATATGAAGTTTTAAATAAATATTCCCAACCATTTCCTAGATATGGCTCCGGACGGACGGAAGGACGGACGGACAACGCCAAAACTATATCACACCGACTTTAGTCGGGGGATAATAATGCTTCTATTGTGCAGACAAGGTCAAAAAAGCCAATTTTAGCCCTTTCAGGTGCCATAACTCTGGAACCCATAGCGGGATCTGGCCAATTCAACAAAGGAACCGAGATCTTATGGTGACACAAGTTTTGTGCAAGTTTGATTAAATTCAAATTATAAATGAAGCTGCTATTGTGCAGACAAGGTCAAAATAGCTAATTCTGGCCCTTTCAGGGGCCATAACTCTGGAACCCATGATGGAATCTAGCCAGTTTAAGAAAGGAACCAAGATCTTATGGTGATACAGGTTGTGTGCAAGTCTGGTAAAAATCAAATCATAAATAAAGCTGCTATTGTGCAGACAAGGTCAAAATAGCTAATTTTGGCCCTTTCAGGGGCCATAACTCTGGAACCCATAATGGGATCTGGCCAGTTCAAGAAAGGAACCGAGATCTTATGGTGATACAAGTTGTGTGCAAGTTTGGTTAAAATAAAATCATAAATGAAACCACTATCGTGCAGACAAGAAATTGTTGACGGACGCACGGACGCACAGACGACGGACGACGAGCGATCACAAAGCTCATCCTGTCACTAAGTGACAGGTGAGCTTAAAATACTTAGAATAATATAACAAGAGGGTCATGATGACCCTGAATTGCTCACCCGAGTAATAAGAGCTACATGGTTCTAATGTCAAACTGATGATTTTTAGAAATTTTTGGAAGATTTTCCAATGTACAATCAAGTAACCCCTGGGGTGGGGCCAATTTTACCCCGGGGGTCATGATTTGAACAAAGTTTGTAGAAGTCTACTAGGCAATGTTACATATCAAATAACTAAGATCTAGGCCTTCTGGTTTATTTTTAGCAAATTTATGAAGATTTCCCTAAGTACAATCAAGTAACCCCTGGGGCTGGGTCAATTTGACCCTGGGAGTCAAGATTTGAACAAATTTTGTAGAGGTCCACTAGGCAATGCAACAAGTCAAATATCTAAGCTCTAGGCCTTCTGGTTTATTTTTAGAACTTTTTTGAAGATTTTCCTATATAAAATCAAGTGACCCCTGGGGCGGGGGGTCATGATTGAACAAATTTTGTAGAGGTCCACTAGGCAATGCTACATGTCAAATATCTAAGATCTAGGCCTTCTGGTTTATTTTTAGGAACTTTTTAAAGATTTTCCTATGTTTAATCAAGTAACCCCATGGGGCGGGGTCAATTTGTCCCAGGGGGTCATGATTTGAACAAATTTTGTAGAAGTCTACTAGGCAATGCTACATATCAAATACTGTGAAATCATTTAAATTCGCTGGCATGAAATTTCGCGCAAATGTGAAAAAGGACTGTTTCGCGTGGGCTTTAATTCGCGCATTTTTTAATTATAAATGAAAAAATGAATTAAAAAATACGCGAAAATTCGTCTTACGTGAATAAAAATGATTTCACAGTATCTAAGATCTAGGCCTTCTGGTTTATTTTAAGAAATTTTTGAAGATTTTCCTATATAAAATCAAGTGACCCCTGGGGTGGGGGTCAATTTTGACCCAAGGGGGTCATGATTGAACAAATTTTGTAGAGGTCCACTAGGCAATGCTACATGTCAAATATCCAAGCTCTAGGCCTTCTGGTTTATTTTTAGAAAATTTTTGAAGAATTTCCTAAATAAAATCAAGTGACCCCTGGGGCAGGGTCAATTTTTCACCCCGGGGGTCAAGATTTGAACAAATTTTGTAGAGGTCCACTAGGCAATGCTACATATCAAATATCTAAGCTCTGGGCCTTCTGGTTTATTTTTAGAAAATTTTGAAGATTCTTCTATGTACAATCAAGTAACCCCATGGGGCGGGGTCAATTTGACCCCGGGGGTCATGATTTGAACAAATTTTGGAGAAGTCTACTAGGCAATGCTACATATCAAATATCTAAGATCTAGGCCTTCTGGTTTATTTTAAGAAATTTTTTGAAGATTTTCCTATATAAAATCAAGTGACCCCTGGGGCGGGGTCATGACTGAACAAATTTTGTAGAGGTCCACTAGGCAATGCTACATGTCAAATATCTAAGCTCTAGGCCTTCTGGTTTATTTTTAGAAAATTTTTGAAGAATTTCCTATATAAAATCAAGTGACCCCTGGGGCGGGGTCAATTTTTCACCCCGGGGGTCATGCTTTGCATAAATTTTGTAGAGGTCCACTAGGCAATGCTACATGTCAAATATCTAAGCTCTAGGCCTTCTGGTTTATTTTTTAAAAAATTTTTTGAAGATTTTCCTATAGAAATCTATGTTAAATCAAGTGACCCCAGGGGCGGGGTCAATTTTGACCCCGGGATCATGATTTGAACAATTTTAGTAGAGGTCCACTAGGCAATGCTACATGTCAAATAACTAAGCTCTAGGGCTTCTCGCCCGTGCAGAAATATTTTCCTGTTCTCAGGAAATCCCAGGATTATCCTGGGATATCCCGAGATTCTTTTAGCAAGGCTGCATAAAAGTCTTGAAGACAGGACTTTAACACTAAAAGACAGGACTTCTGATAGAAATTGTCCTGTTCTCAGGAAAAAGACAGGACTTTTGATAGAAATTGTCCTGTTCACAGGAAAAAGACAGGACTTTTGATAGAAATTGTCCTGTTCACAGGAAAAAGACAGGACTTTTAAAAGATACAGATTGAAAGATGGTAATTAATTTGAAATATGATCTTGTAATGGTCTAGTAAGTTAATTACATCCTGGTGTTGAAGACCCATGTTTTGTATCATTAAGCACTTGTGCTGTGGTGTTGTTGGAGTAACAGGAATATATTCTATATTTGTGGTAAGTTAGCAAATTATTTCTGTATTAAACTTTTAGAAATAATACTAAATATATACCTTCATTTAATGATTTTACAAAACAATACCAGTAAGTTATTTAGAAAAGTATTTTTCTTTAAAATCAATCAGAGCGTTAAAGAGTGAAATATGTTAGTACTGTTTAGATTATCTGTACATGTTTGATCAAAGGCAGTTTCACTCTTAAAAGTAAACTGATCATAGAATGATAAGAGCTTTTTGCTCAATATGAAGCTCATAATTTGATGTTTCTAGACTAAATATTACACCTAATATTTTTGCCATGTATGCACATAATTATTTGAACTGATAAATTGATATTTCTGCTATGACAGGTTGTATGTTTCAATGTACATGATGTATACTTTTTAACTAGAAAATATTTTTTAATATTTGGAAATGATAATCCTTAATTATTATTCTTACTGTAAATACCATTGAAATTTAACATTCATTCAATCTGTTAACTGCATTTCCTGCACATATTTGAACTGATAAATTGATATTTCTGCTATGACAGATTGTATGTTTCAATGTACATTATTTATACTTTTTAACTAGAAAATATTTTTAATATTTGGAAATGATAATCCTTAATTATTATTCTTACTGTAAATACAATTGAAATTTAACATTCATTCAATTTGTTAACTGTATTTCCCGCCAAAGAGAATTTCAAATCATGTTTACAAGGTATTCAATTACATGTCCTGGAAACTTTCCTGAAAACAGGACAATTGTCCTGAGATTTCCTGACAACAGGAATTCCTGGGATTTCCTGAAGACAGGACAATTCTCCTGAAATTTCCTGACATCAGGAATTCCTGGGATTTCCTGAAGACAGGACAATTGTCCTGGGATATCCTGACTTCAAGAATTCTCAAGACATTCCTGAGAACAGGACAATATATACTTTTATTTCATGACATCAGGAAATCCCAGGACATTCCTGGGATTTTCAGGATAGCAGGACAGCAAAGGTTTTTTGGTGTTCTGGTGTCCTGTTTTTTTCCTGTTCACAGGAAAATCCTGAGATTGTCCCATTCCCATTTAACGGCGTGAAATGTCCCAGGACTATCCCAGGAATTCCTGAGATATTTTCAGGACATTATCCCAGGATATCCTGGATTATCCTGTTCCTTTTTCGCACGGGTGGTTTCTGAGAAGAAGATTTTTTAAGATTTTCCTATGTAAAATCAAGTGACCACTGGGGCAGGGGTCAATTTTAACCCCGGGGTCATGATTTGAACAAATTTGGTAGAGGTCCACTAGGCAATGCTTCACACCAAATATCTAAGCTCTAGGGCTTCTGGTTTTTGAGAAGAAGATTTTTAAAGTTTTTCCTTTCGGTTGCCATGGCAACCAGAGTTCTACATGGAATTCAATTCTTTGAACAACTTTTGTAGAGCTTCACCCAAGGAACATTCCTGTGAAGTTTGGATGAAATTGGCCTAGCGGTTTATGAGGAGATGTCGTTTAAAGTAAAAGTTTACAGATGGACGGTGAACGATCAGAATAGCTCACCCTGAGCCTTTGGCTCTGGTGAGCTAAAAATGTCAAAAAAGCTTAATGCTTAAAAAGAAGTTTACTCGTCTTTGGAGTACTTTATCCTGGGCTTCCACATATAAGTAATACTAGTATAATTATGTGCCCTGGATGAGGGATGAGGTAAATATAAACAAGAGGACCATGATGGTCCTGAATCGCTCACCTGTTCCCACATGACCCAGTTTTGAGTATGACGTCGTTTTTTCTATTATTTGACAAAGTGACCTAGTTTTTGAGCTCATGTGACCCAGTTTTGAACTTGACCTAGATATCATCAAGATAAAAATTCTGACTAATTTTCATGAAGATCCATTGAAAAATATGGCCTCTAGGGAGGTCAAAAGATTTTTCAAATTTTAGACCTACTGACCTAGTTTTTGACCGCAGTTGACCCAGTTTCAAACTTGACCTAGATATCATCAAGATGAACATTCAGACCAACTTTCATACAGATCCCATGAAAAGTATGGCCTCTAGAGAGGTCACAAGGTTTTTCTATTTTTAGACCTACTGACCTAGTTTTTGACCGCAGTTGACCCAGTTTCGAACTTGACCTAGATATCATCAAGATGAACATTCAGACCAACTTTCATAAAGATCCCATGAAAAGTATGGCCTCTAGAGAGGTCACAAGGTTTTTTTTATTATTTGACCTACTGACCTAGTTTTTGACGGCAAGTGACCCAGTTTCAAACTTGACCTAGATATCATCAAGGTGAACATTCTGACCAATTTTCATGAAGATCCATTCAAGGGTATGGCCTCTAGAGAGGTCACAAGGTTTTTCTATTTTAAGACCTACTGACCTAGTTTTTGAATGCAGTTGACCCAGTTTCAAACCTGACCTATATATCATCAAGATAAACATTCAGACCAACTTTCATACAGATCCTTTAAAAAATATGACCTCTAGAGAGGTCACAGGGTTTTTTCATTATCTGACCTACTGACCTTCTTTTTGAAGACACGTGACCCACTTTCGAAATTGACCTAGATATCATCAAGATGAACATTCTGACCAATTTTTATGAAGATCCATTCACAAGTATGGACTCTAGAGAGGTCACAAGGTTTTTCTATTTTTAGACCTACTGACCTAGTTTTTGAACGCACATGACCCAGTTTCGAACTTGACCTAGATATCATCAAGATGAACATTCAGACCAATTTTCATACAGATCCCATGAAAAATATGGCCTTTAGAGAGGTCACAAGATTTTTCTATTATTTGACCTACTGACCTAGTTTTTGACGGCATGTAACCCAGTTTCGAACCTGACCTAGATATCATCAAGGTGAACATTCTGACCAATTTTCATGAAGATTTTGTGAAAAATATGGCCTCTAGAGAGGTCACAAGGTTTTTCTATTTTTAGACCTACTGACCTAGTTTTTGAAGGCACGTGACCCAGTTTCGAACTTGACCTAGATATCATCAAGGTGAACATTCCGACCAACTTTCATAAAGATCCCATGAAAAATGTGACCTCTAGAGTGGTCACAAGCAAAAGTTTACGCACGCACAGACGGACGGACGACGGACGCTGCGCGATCACAAAAGCTCACCTTGTCACTTTGTGACAGGTGAGCTAAAACTCTCTAATATTAGAGATACACTAAAAGTGAATACAAACAAGAGGGCTATAATGGCCCTATATTGCTCACCTGTTATCATTGCACTTAAGGAACAAGAAGTTGAAGAAATTTAACCAAAAATAAAAATAAAATCAAGTGACCCCTGGGGCGGGGTCAATTTTGACCCCAGGTGTCATGATTTTAACAAATTTGTAGAGGTCAACTAGGCAATGCTACATGTGAAATATCTAAGCTCTAGGTCTTCTGGTTTATTTTTAGAAAAATTTTGAAGATTTTCCTATGTAAAATAAAGTGACCCATGGGGCGAGGTCAATTTTGACCCCGGGGGTCATGATTTGAACAAATTTTGTAGAGGTCCACTAGGCAATGCTACATGTGAAATATCTAAGCTCTAGGCCTTCTGGTTTATTTTTAGAAGTTTTTTGAAGATTTTCCTATGTAAAACCAAGTGACCCCTGGGGCAGGGTCAATTTTGACCCCGGGGTCATGATTTGAACAAATTTAGTATAGGTCCACTAGGCAATGCTACATGTCAAATATCTAAGCTCTAAGGCTTCTGCTTTTTGAGAAGAAGATTTTTTGAGATTTTCCTATGTAAAATCAAGTGACCCCTGGGGCGGGGTCAATTTTGACCCCGGGGTCATGATTTGAACAAAACTGGTAGAGGTCCATTAGGCAATGCTTCATACCAAATATCTAAGCTCTAGGGCTTCTGGTTTTTGAGAAGAAGATTTTTAAAGTTTTATCTTCCGGTTGCCATGGCAACCAGAGTTCTGCATGGAATTCAATTCTTTGAACAATTTTGAAAGGGGGCCACCCAAGGATCATTCCTGTGAAGTTTGGTGTAATTCTGCCCAGTGGTTTTGAAGAAGAAGATTTTTTTAGAAATTGTTGACGGACAACGGACGACGGACTACGCACGATGGACGACGGACATCAAGCGGTCACAATAGCTCACCTTGTCACTTCGTGACAGGTGAGCTAAAAAGTGTTTTACCAACCTGTGTTATCACAGAAAAATGTATTTACTTTTTACATAGGACTGATAATAAAAAGGTTAGAAAAATACCTAAAATATTGAAAATCTAAAAATAGGATTTCTAAAAATAGACTAATTCCTGGAATTTAAGGGGAAGAAACTCAGTACAAAAGTTAAAAAAAGTTTACTTCTCTTTGACTCTAAGCCAATCAGAATGAGATTAGTGAAAATAAATCAAAATTAACCTTAAATTCTAAGTAAAAGGGGACATAATTCAAGAAAAATTGGTGTCAGAGTTATGCACCTTGTGTCACATGATGTGGGTGATGAGGTGGAACATCTGTTTTAAGTTTAAATAAAATCCATTCAGTAGTAACTGAGATACAGTGAATATACATCAAAATTAACCTTAAACTCTAAGTAACAAGAGGGCCATGATGGCCCTATATCGCTCACCTGAGTAAAGTTGCTTGCTTGAACAAATTTCTTAGCTAAAGCTTTAAGATCTAGGCGTTCTGGTTTATTTTTAGCAAATTTATGAAGATTTCCCTATGCACAATCAAGTAACCCTGGGTCTGGGTCAATCTGACCTTGGGGGGTAAAGATTTGAACAAATTTTGTAGAGGTCCACTAGGCAATGCTACATGTAAAATATCTAAGCTCTAGGCCTTCTGGGGTTTTTTTAAAGAAAATTTTGAAGATTTTTCTATGTACAATCAAGTAACCCCATGGGGCGGAGCCAATTTGATCCCGGGGGTCATGATTTGAACAAATTTTGTAGAAGTCTACTAGGCAATGCTACATGTCAAATATCTAAGACCTAGGCCTTCTGGTTTATTTTAAGAAATTTTTTGAAGATTTTCATATGTAAAATCAAGTGACCCCTAGGGCGGGGTCAATTTTGACCCCAGGGTCATGATTTGAACAACTTTAGTAGAGGTCCATAAGGCAATGCTATGTGTGAAATATCTAAGCTCTAGGCCTTCTGGTTTATTTTTAGAAATTTTTTGAAGATTTTCATATGTAAAATCAAGTGACCCCTGGGGCGGGGTAAATTTTGACCCGGAGGTCATGATTTGAACAACTTTAGTAGAGGTCCACTAGGCAATACTACATGTCAAATATCTAAGCTCTAGGACTTCTGCTTTTTGAGAAGAAGATTTTTTAAGATTTTCCTATGTAAAATCAAGTGACCCCTGGGGCGGGGTCAATTTTGATCCCAGGGTCATGATTTGAACAAATTTGGCAGAGGTCCACTAGGCAATGCTTCACACTAAATATCTAAGCTCTAGGGCTTCTGGTTTTTGAGAAGAAGATTTTTAAAGTTTTTCCTTTCGGTTGCCATGGCAACCACAGTTCTCCATGGAATTCAATTCTTTGAACAATTATGAAAGGGGGCCACCTAAGAATCATTCCTGTGAAGTTTGGTGTAATTCTGCCCAGTGGTTTTCAAGAAGATTTTTTACAAATTGTTGACGCACGGTGCACGACGGACGACGGACATCAAGGGGTCACAATAGCTCACCTTGTCACTTCGTGACAGGTGAGCTAAAATGGGGCATAATTCATGAAAAAATGGTGTCAGGGTTATGCACCTTGTGTCACATGATGTGGATGATGAGGTCGAACATCTATTTTAAGTTTGAATCAAATCCATTTTGTAATAACCGAGATATAGTGAAAATACATCAAAATCAACCTTAAATATAAAGTAAAAAGGGGACATAATTCATAAAAAAATTATGTCAGAGTTAAGCACCTTATGTCACATGATGTGGGTGATGAGGTGGAACAACTATTTTAAGTTTGAATCAAATCCATTCAGTAATAACTGAGATATAGTGAAAATACAACAAAATTAACCTTAAATTTAAAGTAAAAAGGGGACATAATTCATAAAAAATTGATGTCAGAGTTAAGCACCTTATGTCACATGATGTGGGTGATGAGGTGGAACAACTATTTTAAGTTTGAATCAAATCCATTCAGTAATAATTGAGATATAGTGAAAATACAACAAAATTAACCTTAAATTCTAAGTAAAAGGGGACGTAATTCATGAAAACTTGGTGTCAGAGTTATGCACCTTGTGTCACATGATGTGGGTGATAAGGTGGAACATATATTTTAAGTTTGAATCAAATCCATTTAGTAATAACTGAGATAATAGATTTCGGGACGCGACGGGACGGGACGCAAAGCAACAAAACTGACTCCTATAAACCCCACCTCCTCAAACACGTTTGGTGGGGGTATAACTAGCTTTTTCTTTGAATTGACCCTGTGACCTAGTTTTTGACCCCACATGACCCAGATTCAAACTTGACCTATAGATCATCAAGATTAACATTCTGACCAAGTTTCATGAAGATACAGTCATAAATGCGACCTCTGCAGTCTTAACAAGTTTTTCCTTTGATTTGACCTGGTGACCTAGTTTCTGACCCCGGATGACACAATATTGAACTCATCCAAGATTTTATTGAGGGTAACATTCTGACCAAGTTTCATTAAGACTGGGCCAAATATGTGACCTCTAGAGTTTTAACAAGTTTTTCCTTTGATTTGACCTGGGGACCTAGTTTGTGACCTCTATAGAGTGTTAACAAGCTTTTCCTTTGATTTGACCTGGTGACCTAGTTTTTGACCCCAGATGACCCAATATTGTACTCGTCCAAGATTTTATTAAGGGTAACATTCTGACCAAGTTTCATTAAGATTGGGCCAAAACTGTGACCTCTAGAGTGTTAACAGTCAAATTGTTGACGACGCCGCCGCCACCAGACGACGACGGACAAAGGGCGATCACAAAAGTTCACCTTGAGCACTTTGTCCCAGGTGAGCTAAAAAAAACATTGAGGGACATAATATCAGATAACATATAAAGGAAACAAAAACAACATCCATACTTCGATATGCAATCCCCCAAATCATGTATGAACATTAATCAGGTTGAAAAGGCTTGCATTTTTCAATAATGTCTAGTAAATTATGGTGAATTTAATGCCAAAGGAATAAATTCCTATAAATATTATATACAAATACTTACTCACAGTAAGATAGAGAAACATACGTGCAGTATGGCTTTTATTATGAGTCGCAAATAGCTTAAAATAGAACACTGAAAAACCTAAATAATCTTAGGAAATCTAAAAATAGATGCCTGAAGGAAACTCCATTACTTGAAAAAAAGGGATATAAAATGACATAGTTTTAATGTCTGTCAGAGTTTTAATGCATCTTCAAAATCAAAGCACTGAAGTACAGCTGGGGCGATTTTCTTGTCGGTATGAGGGAAATTTTGAGCTCGAGCCCCGCTTCAAGCCGGACTGTTACTGATTATGGTCTAGTCCTATTCCTTCCCTAATAGGCAGATCACTACCAAATCAAATCTAAGCCTACGCTGGTCTAGTCACAAGTAGTCCATATATAAATAGTGCTAATCTTTCTCCCTTTCCTCGTGCCCTTTCTCAGTAGCATCGTGTTTTCTTTTACTTCAACGCGCTTCAGTATGTATCACTTAGCATTCTGTCAAAATCGGCATGTTCCTATCGCATGCTATGTAAAAATGGTGGTGTAAGAATCTAATGTTTTGAAAACAGAAAATGAAAGAAGCGAAAAGGAGTAAATTCAGCGGGTTGTATTTAACGAACTGTAATTGTCTTATATAAAAACAAGTGAATTATGTATTGCCATGCAATACAAAGTCCCCTACTGGAAGGCACCTTATTGTTTCTACTGCAGTATAACATAATGAATTGATATAATGTCAATGATGTTTTTTTTTTTTTCTATGAATTTAACGTCGCACCGACACATGATAGGTCATATGGTGACTTTCAAGCTTTTAATGGTGGAGGAAGACCCCAGATGCCCCTCCGTGCATTATTTCATCACGAGCGGGCACCTGAGTAGAACCACCGACCTTCCGTAAGCCAGCTGGATGGCTTCCTCACATGAAGAATTCAACGCCCCGAGTGAGGCTTGAACCCACATCGATGAGGGGGCAAGTGATTTGAAGTCAGCGACCTTAACCACTCGGCCACGGAGGCCCCTTATGTCAATGATGTATAAACAATATTGTACTATATATACAATATGTTATAACAAAACACTTGGATTAAAATTTGCATACATGAAAAACCTATAGTTGCTTTCATATGTATTTATTTTGGCCAATTATGAAAAAGTTATCATATAAGTTATCTATAGTAACAACAAACTGAAATTAATAAAAAAAAAATATAAAAAAAATCCACACAAAACTCTTTACCAGGTAGAGATAGGTCAAAATACATCTAAAAATTCAATGTAACATGCATGCTGTACCACAGAAAAGTGGTCTTGATTTTTCGCTACGGCCAGTAATAAAAAAGTAACAATATAATCTATTTATAGTAACAAAGGGAGGTAATTCTTAAAAAAAGGGTGCCTCTTGGCAATGAACATTTGTGCCAAGTTACATCAAAATCTCTCCATGCATGGAGAAGAAATGCTCTGGACAAAGTCATTCTTTAATTTAACCTTTGACCTCTAAGTATGACCTTGACCTTAAACCTAGAGACTTGGTCCTTGCGCACGACAATCCCTCTCATAGTGGTGAACATTTGTGCCAAGTTTCATCAAAATCCCTCCATGCATGAAGAAGAAATTCTCCAGACATAGTCATTTCCGTATATGACCTTTGGCCTCTAAGTGTGACCTTGACCTTAGACTTAGGGCCCGGTTTTGCGCATGACATGTTGTCTCATCCAGGAAAATATTTGTGCCAACTGATATTTTAATCATGCCTTGCATGACAATGTTATAGACCGGACAGGAAAAAAATCCTATTGACCTTTGATCTCAAAGTGTGACCTTGACCTTTAAGCCAGGGTTCTGGGTGTTGCGCATGACACGTCAGCTCATCATGGGGAACAGTTGTGCCAAGTAATATTAAAATCCCTTCATGGATGGCAGAGTTATGGACCAGACAGGAAAAAAGCCCTGTTGACATTTGACCTCCAATTGTGACCTTGACCTTTCAGCTAGGGGTCTGGGTCTTGCACATGACATGTCGTCTCCTCATGGGGACCATTTGTGCCAAGTGATATCAAAATCCTTTAATGAATGACAGAGGTATGGACCTGACACGAAGCAGACCCTGTTTATGCCATGTTAACATTAGACTGCTAAGTGTGACCTTGACCTTTGAGCTAGGGGTCTGAAAGTTGGGCATGACACATTGTCTTATTATGAGGTGCATTTGTGTTAAGTAATATTAAAATCCCCTCATGTATGGGAGAGTTATGGACCAGACAGGAGAAAAGCCCTGTTGGCCTTTGACCTCCAATTGTGGCCTTGACCTTTGAGCTAGGGGTCTGGGTCTTGCGCATGACACGTCGTCTCCTCATGGGGAATATTTGTGCCAAGTGATATTAAAATCCCTTAATGAATTACAGAGTTATGGACCGGACACGAAGCAGACCCTGTTTATGCCATGCTAACATTTGACTGCTAAGTGTGACCTTGACCTTTGAGCTAGGGGTCTAAAAGTTGGGCATGACACATCGTCTTATTATGAGGTACATTTGTGCCAAGTAATATTAAAATCCCTTCATGGATGGCAGAGTTATGGACCGGACAGGAGAAAAGCCCTGTTGACCTTTGACCTCCAATTGTGACCTTGACCTTAGAGTTAGGGGTCCGGGTCTTGCGCACGACATGTCGCCTCATCATGGGGAACATTTGTGCCAAGTAATATTAAAATCCCTTCATGGATGACAAAGTTATGGACCGGACAAGAAATTGCGGACGGATGGACGGAAGGACGGACGGAATGACAGAATGATGGAAAAGCGCATTCCTATAGTCCCTGAAACTGGTTTTCAACCAGTAAGGGACTAATTAACACCCACTTTTCTTTTTGTTTTGAATAGTTCTATATGGGAATATAAGTCCCTGAAACTGGTTTTCAAGTCCCTGAAACTGGTTTTCAACCAGTAAGGGACTAATTAACACCCACTTTTCTTTTTGTTTTGAATAGTTCTATATGGGAATATAAGTCCCTGAAAATCTGATATGCTAGAAAATGTCGAAAAACTGTTTTAAAGTGAGTGGATTTTATATAAAATAAAGAACTGCCGGATTTAGTGGTGTTCAGCCTAATACGATGGCTAGGAAACTTGACGGACCCATAATAGTGTACCGGTACCTCCTTTTTTGAAGAGTATTCAATATTCAATTCCTATCATAAGACTACTTTAACTAATTTTTCAGGAGGGCATAGGTTCAAGCCCCACTAGGACCAAACAGTTTTTTCAAGACTTATTATCATTGATTTGTTGTACAAAAGCGGAAATGTTTCATTTGATTAGCCATTTCTTGCTGTTTAAAATGAATTTAACCTCTGATACAGAAGGGTGAATGTTTAGACATCTTTGAAAATACTTTGTTATGTGTTGTAAAAGTTAGTGATTTTGCATTTATTCTTTAGTTTACAAATTTTGGGAGAAATGTAGGTAGGTTTTACTTCTGCCCTATGGCTCTTTTTGAATGGCCATATTTTTTCAGTGTTGGAGCTTAATATCTGTCTGATTAAATCCTTTTACTTGAGGCTCCCCAGAAAAATTTGTTATTGACAGTTTTATTTTATGTTTTATAATTGTAACCCAATACTTTGTGGTTTCTTTAAGAAAAATAGTTGGTTTAATGAATTCTCTGCGATTGTTTTGTGCAGTGGTTATCACTTTGAAATTTGTCTTGAGGAAATAACATAAATACATAAATTATAAAATATTTAAAAAAAAAACAAAAAAAAAAACGACATGGTAAAAGTTGTTTAAAAGTGCAACACAGTGCGAAACAATGTTAACTTCAAGAATGTATAACGTTAATGCAATTGTTAAACATTATCATTACAGGTCAGCTATCTTAATATAACCTGAAATACAGTTGAAAACGTATGTTTAAAAACATCACTTACATCTACACCACCACCCCCTTCTGCAAATTGGAGACAAAGCACTTTTTACAATTTTACTTCCAGCATTCGTCAGAATGTTTCTAAAAGGAATCTGTTTAGTATAGAAATAGCAAAAAAAATAAATAAATAAACTTTATTTAATAAAGTTATATTATAGTTCTTTTATGGTAAATGTAAGCATTATTTCTGTAGCAAAACATAACATGTACGAAGTTTCAGTTTACAAATCGTAGAATGTTGTCGTTTTCTCACATTACCATGGCAATTCCATGCAGCGATTACATCCCATAGAACCTATAGCAACTGATCTGGAAGAATAGATTCTTAAAACTTATGCTTCCCTTTTACAAATTATACATATTTTGTGCTCATTATTTATTGTACTATATGCAAAATTTATTGTATTATATGCAAAATCCTACCAAGTAAAAAGCAATACTTTTGTTAAACATTAAATTAATAATGCGCAGTATAACTGACTGAGGTCATAATCTATAACCAAAGTGGTCGCTGGAATTCCGTTTCCTGACAAACATTATCTAAGTGTTTTGATAAAATTTTAATTTGATGTGTTGTATATTTTTGTTAAATACATTTTACATTTCGCATGATTTATCAGCTTAATCTCTGCATAATTTACACAGTGTGTGTATTATGTCATTGAGTTTTACATTACAAAGAACGAAAAAGTTCCATTCATGCGGACATTTCATTCGTAGAGAGCAAATTAATTTACATCCATATGTAATACTTTCTAATGTTATCTAAAAGGATAACAGAGAGATGCATGACATAATCATCTGCAGAATCAAACAAAATGGTTGAAAAAAGTTTTTATTGAACAGATGAGTTTAACAATCTTTAAACAAATCCGTGGTAAAACTGATATACATGACGGAACTATTTAAACTGTGCATGAAATGATTTATGTTGTCAGTCTCAGCACTCGGCTGATCTTTATTTCTTTCGATTTGTGGTAATAATAGTCTGGCGAACAAATTCGCCAGCCTAAAAATGCACAGGATTGGATGCATTATGATGCACCTTTTTCCTTAGATAAAACTATATAATGCATCATAATTAAGTTACATATTTTTATCATTAAAATACACATTTTCTTAATTCTTAATATTTGATAAGCATGTTTAGTATTAAAATGTTTGTCTTAAAGTCATGATTTTTCAGTTATTAATTTTGTTCCAAAGACTTTGAAAAACTTCTGAAATTCATTGTTACATTTTTAAATTATTGAGAAATATCTTATTTTCTACTGTCTGTCAAACATAGTCATTTAATGGCCAGTTTATTTGTTTGTATTGTCTTCAGTTGACAACTGTGGCCATTTTTAAGTCTGAATATGTAAGAGTCCTCTGTTTAAGGGTGGTTATTTACTCCTTAATGTAACACCTTTAGGCTGTAAATTGTCTGGACAGACAGAGATAGGTAAAAAGTCAAAAATGTAACCAAGTTAGGCATTTCTAAATTAAATGGACACTTCCCGCTCTAAAACGGTTGAAGTGAATCATAATCGACCAATGGAAACTCGACATATTTTTTCAGACGAACCAATCAGATACTCTTGGAAAGCAAACACAGTTTTAAATATATGAATTTTTCAAGTCCAGCCATCATTCTATGCTTGGACATTGAAAAATAAACGTTAATACTTCTTTTTAAAGACTGTGTTGTGCTATTTTCCAGGTATGTGAGTTTTACTATTTTTCCTTTTTCTTAACTGTTGACTAAGTAAATTTTAGTACTATTTTGATATCTTCATTTAGGTGAATTTTTATAAGTAAATTTCTGTAGAAATGCCAAATGTATATTTTCTGTTTATTGAAGGAAATGCTTTTATTAAGGGCATCATCAGACTTACACTTAATTTTAAATAATGTACATGTGTAATTGCTATATTCTTTTTGAGCAAATAACTCACTTATTACATTTGATTTGTTAACCCATTTTAGCTAGAGTCAGAACTTAATGTTAAAATGTCTAAGAATTATGTTTAAGTAATTTGACAAGGGAAATGTTCAATATAACATTTTAGAAGAAATGGTTCGATGCTTTGTGCTAAAACGGTGAATATATAATTACTTTGAAAGAAAGCTAATTATTGAAGAGAAATAATTGAGTCTATTTGCCAATCTATTAATCTGTTCTAAAGTTATTCTAATATTCTATTTAGATCTTAATAAGAAAACAACATTTATTTAGTGTATTTTGACTTGTTACCTTGTTGCAATAGTTAATCTGTAACTGCATGATGTACCTCTTACAACTTAGCGAAATTCCCCGTTTCGTATTGAATGTAACAGGTTTTACAAAATACTCATAAATGACTATGTCATATAAAATGTAACCTGTTACAGTGTTACTGGTAACTTTGTAACTTGTGTAACTTTGTAAATGCTTTAACATGTATTTCGTATATAATGTATCATTGTAAATATCATCATTCTATGCTTGGACATTGAAAAATAAACGTTAATATTTCGTTTTAAAGACTGTGTTTGTGCTATTTTCCAGGTTCCGACTTAAATAGGTTTAGCCTATATTACAAGTAGTTTATACGAGGCAGAGTGGGAGAACATTATAGATGGAACAGGATTTAATACTTCTACAACGATGCTCTGGCCCTCAAAACTGACTCCCATATTGACATATATGATAAAGTTATTCACGTCTCCTCTTGATAGTAAAGCTTCCTATGAAGTTTTATTACAGTTGCTGAGAAATACTCAAGACAAGAACTGTGCTATAGCATACTACTGTTGAATAATCAAAAGGCAATAACAATGTGAAAAATCACCTGACTGGAACATCAAGATGATATGTGCATCTCTTCTTAAAAGTGATGTTTCCTATGAAACTACCGTGTGTTATTTTTTTGTACCTCTGTGGTATACACATCACTCAACATGGGGGACATCAGGTAATAGGGTGTTTTATACGGAAAAACTGAAATGTCAGTATTTGACTGTGACTCCAGCAAGCATCTCCATATGCAAGAAAAAAACTTAAACATGAGGGTCATTGACCCTAAAGCGCTCACCTGTGTACAAGACTTCGAGTGTGTTTGTATAAGTACAGCGTTAGGTTTCTTCTATGTTAGCTTATACTACACACATGTCACACACACTTTTGAACCTAGGGCAATAATTTGAACAATTATGGTACATATTACAAATCTGATTTCACATGCCAAATATCAAGGCTCGCTATTATAGAAAAGTGACCACACCCCCTGGCAGCCAAGTTTTTTGATGAATCTGAAAAAATTGAACAATTTTGGTAGAGGGTCACACAAGAACCATTTGTGCAAAATTATTCTAAAATTGGGCCAGCAGTTTTACACAAGAAGATTTTTAAAGTTTCAACTATATACATACCGTACTTTGGGATATTTTCGTCATGGTTAATTTTTCGCCTATTTCGCCACCCATATGAAGTGGCAAAAATATAACGCTCAAAAATATACCTATGTCCAAAATTTGACACCATATAAACGTTAACACTACAATACCTGTTTATCTACATTGATTATTGATTGCAAATACTTGACTCGAGATTTTCTCACCTTGACCAATTTTTATTAAATCTACTGAATACGTGTAGTTGATAATTAATGGGCGGTTAGAATTTCGATACACTTACTGTACATGGTTGTCACAGTGTGAAGACAAACATGTCTATTCTCAAATATTTTGAACAAAACATTTTAACGAATTTTATTGCTTTTATGTTTTAATACAATTTGCAATAAATTTCAGTACGTATATACCAGATATAATAAAGTTACATGTACCCAGTTTGTGTTGTTGGATAATCGCAGAAAAGTAACCTAACTTGGATACTCTTAAAAGTGCGAGTAATGTTGTTGGATTTTGATGAAATTTTTGGGCAAATTTTTGCCACCTATGTAAGATGGCGAAAAATACACAGGCCAAAATAAAAACACTACATTTTGGGTTAAAAGGGCGAAAATTTGCCAACATGAAAATATCCTAAAGTACGGTATAAGGAAAAGTGACCACGCCCTATGGCAGCCATGTTTTTTGTCAAATCAAAATAATTTGAACAATCTTGGTAGATGGGTCACAAGGACCATTTGTGTAAAGCAGTTTCATACAAGAAGGTTTTTTTTTTAAAGTTTCCATTACATACATATATGGAAAAGTGACCACGCCCTCTGGCAGCCATTTTTTTCGACAAATCGGTATAATTTGAACAATCTTGGTAGAGGGTCACACAAGGACCATTTGTGTAAAATTATTCTAAAATCTGGCCAGCACTTCCACACAAGAAGAATTTTAAAGTTTCCACTATATACATATTGGGAACAGTGACCATACCCTCTGGTGGCCATGTTTTTTGACCAATCAAAATAATTTGAACAATCTTGGTAGGATCACACAAAGACCATTTTGTGTAAAATTATTCTAAAATCTGACAAGCAGTTTCATACAAGAAGATTTTTAAAGTTTCCTCTATATACATATGGGGAAAAGTGACCACTCCCTCTGGCGGCCATGTTTTTTGACGAATCAAAATAATTTGTATAATATTGTTTGAGGGTAGCATAAGGACCATTTGTGTGAAATTATTCAAAATCAGACCATCTGTTTTAGGAGGAGATGTTGTTTGAATTTTTTTCTAATTTTAGCTCTGGCAGCCCCTATGGGCAACCAAGCGGAACCGTTTGAACAACTTTGGAAGTGGACCATCCAAGGAACATCATGACCAAGTTTCATCAAAATCCATTCAGTGGTTTTGGAGCAGATGTCGTTTACACACAAATGTTGATGACAGATGACATTACCAACGCACGGACAGACGACGGACACAGCATGATCACAATACCTCACCATGAGCACTTCGTGCTCAGGTGAGCTTAAAACTAGAGCTATCACTACAGGTGATGAATGTACCCCCTGCATGCACTGACACGGTATATTGCAATTTTACGCAAACAAAATTGCATAATTATGTGGACTGTATGTATATAGACTGCATGTATACATTACAGTAAGAAACAAGAGCTGTCCGTAAGACAGCCAAGCTCGACTATTCGAAATATGTCACAGAAGCAGGAAATTATTACTCAAAAGAGTTTTAAGTTTGAAAGGGGACATAATTTGACCAAAATGCATATCAGAGTTATGGGACTTGATGCTCTCAACTAGTTTTATAACCCCGAAGAAACGTGTTAAGTTTCAATTCAATATCTGCATTAGTTTTGGAGATAGTAACTTGAATGTAAAACTTTAACCAGAATTTTCTAAGTCCAAAAGAGGGCATAATTTGCTCAAAATACATGTTAGGAGTTATGGAACTTGACCCAGTGAGGTTGGTAATTGACCTAGAAAAAGAATAAATAAGTTTCAAAGCTGTATGCCTTTTGGTAATAGCTGTATGTACTTGCACGCAAAACTTTAACCAGGATTTTCTAAGTCCAAAAGGGGGCATAATTTGCCCAAAATACATGTCAGAGTTATGGGACTTGATTCTATCAACTAGTTTTATAACCCCGAAGACACATGTGAAGTTTCAATTCAATATCTGCATTAGTTTTGGAGATAGTAACTTGCATGCAAAACTTTAACCAGGATTTTCTAAGTCCAAAAGGGGGCATAATTTGCCCAAAATACATGTCAGAGTTATGGGACTTGATTCTATCAGCTAGTTTTATAACCCCGAAGACACATGTGAAGTTTCAATTTAATATCTGCATTAGTTTTGGAGATAGTAACTTCCATGTAAAACTTTTACCAGGATTTTCTAAGTCCAAAAGGGGACATAATTTGGCCAAAATACATGTCAGAGTTATGGGACTTGACCCAGTGAGGTAGGTAATTGATCTAGAAAAAGAAAAAATAAGCTTTAAATCTATATGCCTTTTAGTAATAGCTGTATGTACTTGCACGCAAAACTTTAACCAGGATTTTCTAAGTCCAAAAGGGGGCATAATTTGCCCATAATACATGTCAGAGTTATGGGACTTGATTCTATCAACTAGTTTTAAAACCTCGAAGACACATGTGAAATTTCAATTTAATATCTGCATTAGTTTTGGAGATAGTAACTTGCATGTAAAACTTCAACCAGGATTTTCTAAGTCCAAAAGGGGGCATAATTTGGCCAAAATACATGTCAGAGTTATGGGACTTGACCCAGTGAGGTAGGTAATTGATCTAGAAAAAGAAAAAATAAGTTTCAAATCTATATGCCTTTTAGTAATAGCTGTATGTACTTGCACGCAAAACTTTAACCAGAATTTTCTAAGTCCAAAAGGGGGCATAATTTGGCCAAAATGAAGGTCAGAGTTATGGGCCTTGGTGCTATCAACTAGTTTTATAACCCCGAAGACACGTGAAGTTTCAATTCAATATCTGCATTAGTTTTGGAGATAATAACTTGCATGTAAAACTTTAACCAGAATTTTCTAAGTCCAAAAGGGGGCATAATTTGCTCAAAATACATGTTAGAGTTATGGAACTTGACCCAGTGAGGTTGGTAATTGACCTAGAAAAAGAATAAATAAGTTTCAAAGCTATATACCTTTACATGATAGCTGTATGTACTTGCATGCAAAAACTTAACCAAGGTGTGACGCCGACGCCGACGCCAGGGTGAGTAGAATAGCTAGACTATTCTTTGAATAGTCGAGTTAAAAACAAGGTCCCATAACAAAGTCTCATAACTCTGCAGAATATTTATCTAAAAGAACATAAAATGCACTTTGCACAACTATGGTTAGTTCTGATCACTTGTGTGAGTTTCATTATCTTGTGCAGGGCTGGCAAATTCAATTGTCCGTATTGCCCAGCTTGTCCCAAAGCTTGTACGGACAAGTTAAATTTGACCAGAGTTTACTACATAACTATCATACGAACAAGTAAAAAATAGCAATGACAAAAACGGACAAGCAAGTCAGAATCAGATTTCGTCGGCCCTGCTTGTGTGCAAGGGTTTGGAAGATTAGGCGCGCACAAGATTATATATGTAGACATATGTACATAGTATGTTAAAAAACAAGTCCCATAACTCTGCAGAATATTTATCTAAAAGAACGTAACATGCACAATGCACAACTAGGGTAGGTACTGATTACTTGTGTGAAGTTTTGCTATTAACTTGTGTGCAAGAGTTCAGAAGGTTAGGCCTGCACAAGATTGCATATGCAGACTGTATGTACATAGAATGTTAACAAATAACAAACTCCTGTAACTCTGCAGACTTTTTTTCTGAAAGAAACTAACATGCCCCATGCACAACTACTTTGTTACTGATCACTTGTGTGAAGTTTCATTAAATTGTGTCCAGGGGATGAGGAGAGATGGTGTGCACAAGAATGTGTCTATGTACTAGTAACAAAAAACGAAGTTCCGTAACTCTGCAAATATTTTCTTTTTGAAAGAACCTAACATGCCCCATGTACAAGTACTGTAGTTACTGATCAGGTGTGTGAAGTTTCATTAAATTGTGTCTAAGGGATGAGGAAAGATGATGTGCATAAGATTGTGTCTATGTATATAGAATAGTAACAAAAAACAAAGTCCCATAACTCTGCAGATTTTTTTCTGAAAAAAAAACCTAACATACTCCCTGAACAACAACTGTTGTTACTGTTCACTTGTGTGAAGTTTAATTAAAATGTGTCAAGGGGCTGCGGAGAGTTGGTGCGCATAAGATTCTGTCTATGGATAGACGGACGGACAGACAACCTGAAACCAGTATAGCCCCCCCTCACAATTTTGGGGTGGGGTGGGGGAGTGGGTGGGTACAATAATCAAAAGTCATTTCAACTCTCTGTTTTGCAATATTTTGTTTAAAGTTAAGTGCTTTGAAAATAATCTGCGTATGGCCTCATATATATAATAATTAGGCTTGCTGATCAACAGCTGAAACTATATCAGTAATGTTCAAAGTTTAAAACTAGTTATATTTTCATTATTCCTGAACTGTCAGAATGCCTGGTATGAAACAGCAAGGATTTTGTGTTTATACTCATTTTTGTCCAGATTGGCAAGGTTTGTAAATGTGGCAATAATACTGCATGTTCATGCAATGCCTAAAAATGCTGACTCAGCGGGCGCAGTAAGTTTAAGATTTCTCCTTTTTTTGTTGGCAAATCATGCATAATTACCTATTCAGTTCAGTTTACAAGTCACTTTAAACATTATTTCAATACCTATTGACAAATAGAAGGTGCGCAAAGTCTTATCATGATAAAGACTCATGCAATATGGGTATTTATGTGGCTTCTCTTTAATACTCTGTTTCACAATAATGTGCCAAGTTACATCAAAATACCTTCTTGCATGAAGAAGAAATGCTCCAGACAAAGTCATTCTTGACTTTGACCATTGACTTCTAAGTCTGAACATGACCTTAGCGATAGGGATCTGGTTCTTTGGTATGACGCTTCTAAACATTTGGTAAAGTTATACTGAAATCCCTCCATGCATGAAGAAGAAATGCGCCATACAAATACATTCTTGTATTTGACCTCTGGCCTTTCAGTGTGTCCTTGGACTTTAACCTAGGGACCTGTTTTTATTGCACATGACACTCCATCTCGTGGTGGTGAGTATTTTTGCAAAGTTACAATGGGAGAAAAAGAAATGCTCCAGACAATGTCATTCCTGAGTTTGACTATTGACCTCTAAGTGTAACCTTGACCTAGGGATCTGGTTCTGCACATAACCCTCCATCTCATAATGTTTAACATTTATGCGAAGCTACATCGAAGTCCTTCAAGGTATGAAGAAGAAACGCTCCAGACACAGTTTGTTGACACCGCCCACCTGCCTGCCCTTCCACTATCTGCCTGCCTGCTAAGGGTGTTCCCATATTACCCATCTTTCAGACGGGCCTATAAAAAGTACAGTTACCTACTGTTCCTTTAGCCACCTAAGTATGCAAATGTGGGCTCAGACAAATGGAAGGATCGACAGCTGCTAAATGCTCCCCCATTTTAAGGATATAATAAATCTGAGACAGGGCCTTAACCAAGGATACTACAGACCAACTATGGTGAAGAACCATCAAATGCTTCATGAGAAAATGTCATTTAAAAGTTGGGCTCTGGTGGCCCCTAATAAGGGTCAAACAAAATCATAATGGTAAAACTTGAGATGGTCCATGTGAGGATGCTACTATGAATACTGCACATTCACTTTTTTCTGTGTTTTGGCATTTATGTGCACATATGTGGAAAGCCTCTGTGAAAAGAAATGTTGAGAAAACAAGACTCAGCAGGTGCACTATAGAAGATAAATTATAAGTTCTTCAAAATGCTCAGTATCTGTTTACAGAAATGGCGTTTTAGGTGAGACATGCATTTAATTTAAAGAAATGGGCTAGTATAACTTCCCATTGGACACCATGGTTTTCTTAATATACCTAAGGGTAGGGCATAACATGTACATTAGATTTTACTTTCTGGTCTGTTATATGCTTCAAAATAGTACTTGTCTGAGTTCCTAGCATTCTTATTCAAAAGCAACTTGGGCGGGATCAGAGAGAACAAGAGCTGTCTCCATAGGATGACACATGCCCCCGATGGCACTTTGAATGAATAGTTATGGCCGATGTTAGAGTTTAGGACCTTTGACCTACGGACCTGGGTCTTGCGCGCGACATGTCGTCTTACTGTGGTACACATTCATGCCCAATAATTTTAAAATCCATGCATGAATGACAAAGATATGGACCGGACACACCCATCAATGCACTATCATGAAATATGACCTTTAACGTCTAAGTGTGACCTTGACCTTTGAGCTACGGACCTGGGTCTTGCGCATTACACGTCGTCTTACTGTGGTACACATTCATGCCAAATTATTTGAAAATCCATCCATGGATGACAAAGATATGGACCGGACACGAATGCACTATCATGAAAAATGACCTTTAACGTCTAAGTGTGACCTTGACCTTTGAGCTACGGACCTGGGTCTTGCGCGCGACATGTCGTCTTGCTGTGGTACACATTCATGCCAAGTTATTTGAAAATCCATCCATGGATGACAAAGATATGGACCGGACACGAATGCACTATCATGAAAAATGACCTTTAACGTCTAAGTGTGACCTTGACCTTTGAGCTACGGACCTGAGTCTTGCGCGCGACACGTCATCTTATTGTGGTACACATTCATGCCAAGTTATTTGAAAATCCATCCATTGATGACAAAGATATGGACCGGACACGAAAATTGCGGACAGACCGACAGACTGACAGACAGTTCAAAAACTATATGCCTCCCTTCGGGGGCATAAAAAAGTGAATTCTATTTAGCTCCCTTAAATCAATTTTGGTGGGGTATAATATTGCTTCTAACTTTCACTGTCCTTTTGAGAATATAACTGGATTTCCAATGTTATAAATGTCTAGAATTTCTCAGTCTCGCCCTAGGACAATGCAGGAGAATATGTTACAAGAAGAAAAAACATTTACACAACAGTAATTATGTAATTCACAAACAGTAAAGATGTAACCATGTTATTTCTTGTGCAAACTTAGAATGAGAATCAGTGACTGCTATGTTGCAGACGACAGATAATAGAATAAACAAGTAAATGAAGTATTGCCATGCAATACAAAGTCCCCTACTGGAAGGCACCTAATTTTCTCTACTGCAGTATAACATAATGAACTGATATCTGTCAATGATGTATAAACAATATTGTACTATATATACAATATAATATAACAAAGCACTTGGATTAAAATTTGCATATATAAAAATGTACAGTTGTTTTCATTTGGATTTTTTTTAGCCGATCATACAAATGTTATCATAAAAGTTATTTATAGTAACAACAAAGTGAAATTAACCCTAAAAAAAAAAAATCAAAAAAAATCTATAAAATATAAGTCCACAAGAAACTCTTTACCAGGTAGAGATAGATCAAAAAACACCTAAAATTTGGTTGTACCGTGCATGTTGTACCACAGAAAAGTGGTCTCAATTTTTCCCTACGGCCAGTAATAAAAAAATTACAATATAATCTATTTATAGTAACAACAAAGGGACATAATTCTAAAAAAAGTGTGCCTCATAGTGGTAAACATTTCTGCCAAGTTACATCAAAATCCCTCCATGCATGAAGAAGAAATGCTCCGGACAAAGTCATTCTTGAATTTGACCTTTAACCTCTGAGTATGACCTTGACCTCAGACCTAGGGACCTGGTTCTGGCGCGCGACAATTCGTCTCATAGTGGTGAACATTTGTGCCAAGTTACATTAAAATCCCCTCAATGCATAAAGAAGAAATGCTCCAGACAAAGTCATTCTTGAATTTGACCTCTAAGTATGACCTTGACCTTAGACCTAGAGCCGGGGCTTTGCGCACAACATGTTGTCTCATCCAGGGAAATGTTTCTGCCAACTGATATTTAAATCCTGTTTTGCATGACAAAGTTATAGACCGGACAGGAAAAAAATCCTATTGACCTTTGATCTCGAAGTGTGACCTTGACCTTAAAGCTAGGGGTCCGGGTTTTGCGCATGACACGTCGTGTTATCATGGGGAACATTTATGCCAAGTAATATTGTAATCCCTTGATGGATGACAAAGTTCTGGACCGGACAGGAAAAAAACCCTATTGACCTTTGGCCTCCAATTGTGACCTTGACCTTTGAGCTAGGGGTCCGGGTTTTGCGCATGACATGCTGCCTCATCATGGGGAACATTTGTGCCAAGTAATATCAAAATCCCTTCACGGATGGCAGAGTTATGGACCAGACAGGAAAAAAAGCCCTATTGACATTTGACCCTCAATGGTGACCTTGACCTTTGAGCAAGGGCTCCGGGATTTGCACATGACATGTTGTCTCATCATGGGGAACACCTGTGCTAAGTAATATTGAACTCCTTTAATGAATGACACAGTTATGGACCGGACAGGAAACAGACCCTGTTCATGACATGTTAACATATGACTGCTAAGTGTGACCTTGACCTTTGAGCTAGGGGTCTGAAAGTTGCGCATGACATATTGTGTTATTATGAGGTAAAATTGTGCCAATTGATATTAAAATCCCTTCATAGATGGGAGAGTTATGGACCAGACAGGAAAAAAGCCCTGTTGACCTTTGACCTCAAATTGTGACCTTGACCTTTGAGCTAGGGGTGCGGGTTTTGTGCATGACACGTCGTCTCATCATGGGGAACATTTGTGTCAAATAATATTAAAATCACATCATGGATGAAAGAGTTATGGACCGGACACGAAACAGACCCTGTTCATGCCATGTTAACATTTGACTGCTAAGTGTGACCTTGACCTTTGAGCTAGGGGTCTCAAAGTTGTGCATGACACATCATCTTATTACGAGGTACAATTGTGCCAAGTGATATTAAAATCCCTTCATGGATGGGAGAGTTATGGACCGGACAGGAAAAAAGCCCTGTTGACCTTTGACCTCCAATTGTGACCTTGACCTTTAAGCTAGGGGTCCGGGTTTTGCGCATGACACATCGTCTCATCATGGGGAACATTTGTGCCAAGTAATATTAAAATCCCTTCATGGATAAAAGAGTTATGGACCGGACACGAAATTGCGGACGGACGGAATGACAGAATGACGGAAAAGCGCATTCCTATAGTCCCCGAAACTGGTTTTCAACCAGTAGGGGACTAATAAACATCAATTGTTAATAAGTGGAACTTTAGAAACATATACTTGTAATATATTATTTACCACCAGGCCCATTTCACCAAAGGTGTATACACTAAACATACCCAAAATTTGAGCTAAATAGAAAACTTATTTTCATTATGCATTGGATAACTATCATATGCATATCTGAAATTTCTTAAAGAGGAGTTATCGCTCATAGTGTGTTCAGATTTTATCTTGAGATTTAAAGTTTAAGCAAAGCTTTCTTACCATTTGTAGGAACAATTTCCACTTCCACTGGAAAAAGACAGTGGTTTGTGAAGACTATCTGCAAATCTACATCCAAGTGCCAAGGACACCCCTTAACTGCAGTTATCTTTAACTGCCTGATAGGATCAATCCAAGAGACCAAATATTCACAGTTTGACAGCATTTTGGCCATCTTTCTTCCTTTGTAGTGAAATTGGCAGCAGCATCCTTGCTTCTGTAGTGCTTTGTCCAGATCATTACGTTTCGATTCAAGACATTCCTTGGGAAGCTGAAGTGGTAAGGATCTTCTTAACTTTCGTATCTCTGTATTCAAAAACCTTTTACAGTCCTCCAGTTTGCTGGGATGACCTTTCAGTTTTAGTGTCAAGTCATCAAATGAAGTCTGTACTCCAAATTTTCCTTCAATATCCTGAAGGAGATCACTGCCTACAGATCTTAAAAATTTAACAACTAAACTTGGAAATGTAACGGGAATCTCTGTTTCCTCTGCTCTATCTGAAGAAATATCATCTAGCACCTTGTTATGTATATCAGATGTACAGCACAGTACTACACTTCCTGATGACTTCTCTAAATACCTCAACTTTTCGGAACGGGCCCATCTATCCAGTGCTTCGAATGCTTTAGTACTGGAAATCTTTGCTTGACAAGAAATAATATTCTCTTCAATTATTTTTGCCATCTCTGATTCAGTGTTATCCCTGCAATTCACATAAACCCCATTTTCAGACTTGGTTATGCAAAACTTTGGTTCTGATCTTTTGGACTTCATTTTTGCACTTAGCTTGCCTTGTAGAAATAGGTATACTGATTCATTTGGATATATTTCATCTTTGAACAACAATTCACAACACCGTTGATCATTCATCATTATTTTTTTCCTTTTACTACTTGTTAGAAACTTATTCTTTTCTTCTTTAGCATCTTCAATGCTAAAACCCACAGAAGTTATCTTCAGCTTTGGAGGTTTTTGACTGACATCCACTTCAGTGCATTTCTTAGGATACTTTTCTTTTAAATAACCCTCAAATCCTGTGTAGCCTAAAATTAAACTTTCTTCTAAATTAGTGTCTATTTCAAGTTGTGTTTGAGAGGCACTGCTTGTTACA
This sequence comes from Mercenaria mercenaria, assembly GCF_021730395.1. Lineage (NCBI taxonomy): Eukaryota > Metazoa > Mollusca > Bivalvia > Venerida > Veneridae > Mercenaria > Mercenaria mercenaria. The sequence goes on along the minus strand of NW_026463238.1, from coordinate 32,514 downwards.
GTCTCCTCAACATTGCTAGAAAGTCCAAGTTCTTTCATAAGAACTGGAAAATGCAATGTTTCTCCTACTATATTCAGCGTATTGGAGGCAGTACATTTGTATATTACCACTTTCTTATGCTTTACTAGAACAGGCACCTTTTTTGACAATGCTAGCAGTGCAGAACATTGCTCTGGAGAATTAGGTTCCAACTTTATACTCTTGAAGTTATTAATAATATGGCTCTTGAAAATCTTTTCAATGTAATCCATTGACTCATCAATATCAATGTCTAAATTTGTAATAGTAACCTCAAGACATTCCTCAGAAACAGTCAGATTGATATCCTTCTCTTTTAATACATCAATGGAAATGAGTTTTGGTTCTCCAGTAAGAGCAAACTGAACTTTCGCTATGTCAAGACGACAAGAAAAGTGTTTAGGTGAAGACTTGCCATTTGTGACTAAAAAGTCTAGATTCTTCCATAAATCTTCAACAGCATCAGGTAGCTTTGAAAGCTCTGAAATGATTGATGAAAATAAGAGGAGTCAATTTTTATACTGAATACTACACATAGCAAAATGTTCCTTCACATGAACTATTTTTGTGCAAAAATAACCTTTTTCCAAATTTCAATTTCATTTGATACAATGTTATACCAAAACATTTGAATTAAAATTGGCATATATAAAAACCCACAGTTGTTTTCATATTGAATATTTACCGATTATAAAAAAAGTTATCATATAAGTTATTCATAGTAACAACAAAGGGAAGTTAATCCTAAAAACTAGAATGTGTCTGTAAGACACAGGGTGTGCCCCCCACTAGTATATTTGTCACAAATAAGGGGGAATAATTCAAATGTTTGCAGTCTTAATGCGGTATAGCCTCAACAAACGTTTTATGAAAAGGATTCATTATTCTAGGCCATATCCTTTTTGTGCATCACAAACAAAAAATCCACTATTTTGGCTATTTCAAGGGCCATAACTCTGTAATAAATGCGAAGATTCTCAGGAAGAATGCCAAGTGTGCAAGGATACATCATGACAAAGACTCAAGCAAGGTTTCATGAATTTACATTAAACACTTTTTGAGCTAGGCACATAATTACGTGAAAATGTGATTTTTTATACTATTTCAGGGGCCATAAGTTTAAAAATAGGGGGTGGAGCCAGCCAAAAAGTAAGAGGTGTGCAAGTTTATATCATGAAAGACTTATGCAAGTTTTGAACCATTTATATCAAATACTTTTTGAGCTAGGTGCGTCAAAAGGTGAAAATGTGCATTTTTGACTATTTTAGGGGCCATAACTCTGAAAATAGGGGGCGGAGCCAGACAAAAAAAAAAAGGTGTGCAAGTTCATATCATGACAAAGACTCATACAAGGTTTAATCAATTTATATGAAATACTTTTTGAGCTAGGCACGTCACAAGGTGAAAATGTGCATTTTTGACTATTTCAGGGGCCATAACTCTGAAAATTGGGGGCGGAGCCAGACAAAAAATAGGATGTGCACAAGTTCATATCATGATAAAGACTCATACAAGGTTTAATCATTCTATATGAAATACTTTTTGAGCTAGGCGTGTCACAAGGTGAAAATGGGCATTTTTGCCTATTTTAGGGGCCATAACTTTAAAAATAGGGGGCAGACCAAAATGAAAAATAGAAGCTGCGCAAGTTCATACTTTCAGGGGCCATAAGTCTAACAAGAGGGTCATGATGACCTGGATCACTCACCTGAGTAATATGAGCTACATGTTTCAAATTAGCCTGGGAATCCAGTCTGACAATTTCTATTTTTTTTTAACTACCTGCAAATTGACAGCCTGGGGAAACCTGTTTATTGACCGCAGCGCCACCTATATTTCACCCGAAATATGCGGGTGTTTGATAAAGAACAATAACTTCTGAAAGCAATAATCCATGGCTAAAAATAGAAATGGAATTCTCATGGAAAAGACAGATCGAAATCGTGTACTTCCGAGCATTTCCGGGACATAGAAAAATACCAATTTGTACCTCCCATAACTTTTTTCAGCAAGTTGTATCAACTTTCAAATATGTCAGTATCAACTTAAATTTGCTTCATAGCTATCAAGATGTTATATAAATGCAGACCTAGTGGTCTACGAAAATTATTCGGCAGCATTGCCTCGTTTTCATTTCAAACAAGAGCAAATATGATCATATGTTCGTTAGGCTAATTATAGAAAATCGATAATCAGTAGTGACATGGAAACTCCTTCAGATTTCCCCAGGTGTTGATAATATCAGAAACTCGATGAATGCCAATTAACACCAATTAGCGCAAATTAAGTGGGACCTTTAATGCATAGAATGATATTAGGTATGATTTCTTCTGACAAAGGACAAATATTATCAACGGCTTCCCAGGCTAGTTTCAAATGTCAAACTGATGATAAAATATTAAGAAAGTGAGTAGGTCACATTCATGGTCAATGAAATTCAGTTTACGATTTGTGTGCAAAACTGTGTATGCCATCAAAACTTCAAGGCTGTATTTAAAAAAACAAGAAAGTAGGTCAGTAGGTCAAGGTAACAGTCAAGTGACATCATATTACTTGGGGTCATCAGGTAGTTATTATAATTAAACAGTCTTGGAAATAGGATCAGATGGTTTTTTTAAGTATTTTTCCTATATAACTCACATAATAACTAAGTGACCCCAGGGCTGGGCCTCTTTTCATCCCAGGGGCACAACTTGAACAATTTTGGTAGAGGACTACTAGACAATGCATCATACCAAATATCAAAAGGCTAGGTAGTGTGGCTTCAGACAAGAAGATTTTTAAAGCTTTTTCCTATATATGTCTATATAAAACTTGGGACCCCCAGGGCAGGGCCTCTTTTCACCCAAGGGGTACAATTTGAAAAATTTTGATTGGGGACCATAAGACAATGCTACAAACCAAATATCAAAGGTCTAAGTGTTGTGGTTTCAGACAAGAAGATTTTTAAACTTTTTTTCCTATATAAGTCTATGTAAAACTTGGGACCCCCAGGGTGGGGCCATATTTAACCCTAGGGGCATAATTTGAATAATCTTGGTAGAGGACCACTTGATGATGCTACATACCAAATATCAAAGCCCTAGGCCATGTGGCTTTGTACAAGAAGATTTTCAAAGTTTTCACTATATAATTCTATATAAACAATGTGACCCCCGGGCAGGGCCATATTTGACCCTAGGGGAATAATTTCAATAATCCTGGTAGAGGACCACTAGATGATGCTACACACCAGATATCAAAGCCCTAGGACCTGTGGTTTTGGACAAGAAGATTTTTAAAGTTTTTCCTTTCTGTTGCCAGAGTTCTGCATGGAATTCAATTCTTTGAACAACTTTGAAAGGGGGCCACCCAAGGATCATTCCTGTGAAGTTTGGTGTAATTCTGCCCAGTGGTTTTCAAGAAGAAGATTTTTTTAGAAATTGTTGACGCACGACGGACGACGCATGACTGACGACCGACATCAAGCGGTCAAAATAGCTCATCTTGTCACTTCATGAGAAGTGAGCTAAAAAAGTACCTTAAGTCACATGATGTGGGTGATGAGGTGGAACATCTATTTTAAGTTTCAATCAATTCCATTTAGTAATAACTGAGATATAGTGAAAATGCATCAAAATTTACCTTAAATTCTAAGTAAAAGGGGGCATAATTCATGAAAAGTTGGTGTCAGAGTTTGCATTTTGTGTCACAAGATGCGGGTGATCAGGTGGAACATCTATTTAAGTTTGAATCAAATCCATTTAGTAACAAGAGCTCGTCGAACACGAAATGCCCCCCTTGATGCATTTAGTAATTGCACAAGGAACAGAAATTATATGCTCACGGTAAACAAAAGTTCTACCATTCTGGTTTAATCTGACCTTGACCTTTAACCTATTAACCTAACAAGAGATTACAGAGTGATCTTGGCGCCATCCACTGAGCCATTTTTGAATGTTCCAAATTTCAAGCCTAGCTCAAGGTCAAAATCAAGGTCGAATTTCATTTCGGTACAAAACAATGTGTATGTGGTCCAAATTTGAAAGCTGTGGCTTGAGGAATGTGAAAGTAGGTCACTAGATCAATTTTAAGGTCAAAGTTCATTTTGGTAGACAGAACTATGCATGTGCTTCAAATTTGGAGGCTGTAGCTTGAGAAATGTGAAAGTAGGTAATAGGTAAAAAATCAATGTCAAATTTCAATTCAGAACACAAAAATATGCATGCGGTCCAAATTTGAAGCCTGTAGCTTCAGAAATGTGAAAGTAGGTCACTAGGTCAATCTCAAGATCAAAGTTTTTTTCAGTACACAAAAGTATGCATGTGGTTCAAATTTGAAGGCTGCAGCTTGAGAAATGTGAAAGTAGGTTACTAGGTCAAAATCAAGGTCAAACTTTAATTCGGAACACAAAACTATGCAAGTGGTCCAAATTTGAAGCCTGTACCTTCAGAAATGTGAAAGTAGGTCACTAGGTCAATCTCAAGATCAAAGCTCATTTCAGTACACAAAACTATGCTTGTGGTTCAAATTTGAAGACTGTAGCTTGAGAAATGTGAAAGTAGGTCACTAGGTCAAAATCAAGGTCAAATTTTATTTTGGAACAAAAACCTATGCATGTGGTCCAAATTGGAAGCCTGTACCTTCAAAAATGTGAAAGTAGGTCACTAGGTTAATAACAAGGTCAAAGTTTGTTTCAGCCCACAAACCTACACATGGGGTCCAAATTTGAAGGCTGTAGCTACAGAAATGTGAAAGTAGGTCACTAGGTCAAGATCAAGGTCAACTCATGTCAAGGTTCATCTTGCCACTCAAAACTATACATGTGGTCCAAATTTGAATGATGTAAGTTATGGACATGAAGATTCTAAGTTTTTCCCTATATAAGTCTATATGAACCATGTGACCCCTGGGACAGGGCCATATTTGACCCTAGAGGGATAATTTGAACAAACTTGGTTGAGAACCACTAGATGATGCTACATTACAAAATATATAAGCCATAGTCTTTGTGGTTTGGACAAGAAGATTTTCAAAGTGTTTCCCTATATAAGTCTATGTAAACCATGTGACCCCCAGGGCGGAGCCATATTTGACCCTAGGGGAATAATTTGAACAATCTTAGTAGAGGACCACTAGATGATGTCATATACAAAATATCAAAGCCCTAGGCCCTGTGGTTTTGGACAAGACGTTTTCCAAAGTTTTTTCCTATATAAGTCTATATAAACCATGTGACCCCCGGGGCGGGGCCATATTTGACCCCAGGGAAATAATCTGAACAATCTTGGTAGAGGACCACTAGATTTTGCTACATACCAAATATCAAAGCCCTAGGCCCTATGGTTTTGGACAAGAAGATCAGAAACCATTTTAACTGTTCCTGGCCAATGTGACCTTGACCTTTGATCTAATGACCTCAAAATCAATAGGGGTCATCTGCTGGTCATGGCCAACCTAACTATCAATTTTCCTGATACTAGGCCCAAGCGTTCTAGAGTTATTGCCTGGAAACCATTTTACTGTTCCTGGTCACTGTGACCTTGACCTTTGACATACTGACCTCAAAATCAATAGGGGTCATCTGCTGGTCATGAACAACCTCCCTATCAACTTTCGTGACACTAGGCCTAAGGGTTCTTGAGTTATCATTCGGAAACCGTTTTACTGTTCAGGGTCACTGTGACCTTGACCTTTAACATACTGACCTCAGAATCAATAGGGGTGATCTGCTGGTCATTACCAACCTCCTTATCAACTTTCATGATCCTAGGCCCAAGTGTTCTTGAGTTATCATCCGGAAACCGTTTTACTATTCAGGGTCACTGTGACCTTGACCTTTGACATACAGACCTCAAAATCAATAGGGGTCATCTGCTGGTGATGACCAACCTCCCTATCAACTTTCATGATCCTAGGCCCAAGCGTTCTTGAGTTATCATCCAGAAACGGATTGGTCTACATTCCGACCGACCGACCGACCTACCGACCAACAGACCGACCGACATCTGCAAAACAATATACCTCCTTCTTCGAAGGGGGGCATAATAACTGAGATATAGCGAAAATGCATAAAAATTTACCTTTAATTCTAAGTAGAAGGGGGCATAATTCATGACAGGAGGGCCATGAAGGCCCTGTATTGCTCACCTGACCTACTGACCTAAAGATCATTAAGATTAACATTCTGACGTTTCATTAAGATATGGTCATAAATGTGGCCCTCAGCGTGTTAACTACTTTTTCCTTTAATTTGACCTAGTGACCTAGTTTTTGACCCGCCTGACCCAGATTACAATTTGGCCTAAAGATCATCAAGATTAACATTCTTACCAAGTTTCATGAAGATACAGTCATAAAACTGACTTCTAGATTGTTAACAAGCTTTACCTTTGATTTGACCTGGTGACCTAATTTTTGACCCCACATGACCCAGATTTGAACATGACCTAGAGATCATCAAGACAAACACTCTGATAAATTCCCTGGAGTTTCAAACTTAAAATTAGGTCTCTAGAGTGTTAACAAGCTTTACCTTTGATTTGACCTGGTGACCTAGTTTTTAACCCTACCTGACCCTGATTTAAACGTAACCTAAAGATCTTCAACAATACCATTCTGACCAAGTTTCATTAAGACATGGTCATAAATGTGGCCTCTAGAGTGTTAACAAGCTTTACCTTTGATTTGACCTGGTGACCAAGTTTCTGATTCCACTTGACCTAGATTTAAACTTGACCTACATATCATCAATATTAACATACTGACCAAGTTTCATTAAGATATGGCCATGAATGTGGCCTCTAGAGTGTTACGCAGCTTTTCCTTTGATTTGACCCGGTGACCTAGTTTTTGACCCCACCTGACCCAGATAAGAACTTGACCTAAAAATCATCAAGATTAACATTCTGACCAAGTGTCATTAAAATATTATCATAAATGTGGGTGTTAACTAGCTTTTCCTTTAATTTTACCTGGTGACCTAGTTTTTGACCCCACATGACCCAGATTTGAACTTGGCCTAAAGATCATCAAGATTAACATTCTGACTGAGTTTCATGAAGATGCAGTCACAAATGTGGCATCTAGTGTTAAAAAGCTTTTCCTCTGATTTGACCTGGTGACCTAGTTTTAGACCCAAAATGATGCAGATTCGAACTTGACCTAAATATCATCAAGATTAACATTCTGACCAAGTTTCATGTAGATACAGTCAAAAATGTGGCCTCCTGAGTGCTAACAAGCTTTTCCTTAGATTTGACCTGGTGACCTAGTTTTTGACCCCAGATGACTAAATTAGTGACCTCTAGAGCGTTAACAGTCAAATTGTTCACGACGATGACACTGCTGACGCCGGACGACGAACACAGGGCGATCACAAAAGCTCATCTTGAGCACTTCGTGCTCAGGTGAGCTGAAAGGTTGGTGTCAGAGTTATGCACCTCCAGATCTGGCCGGTTCAAAAAAAGGGACTGAGATCTTAGGGTGACACAAGTTTTATGCATGTTTGATTAAATTCAAATCATAAATGAAGCTGCTATTGTGCAGACAAGGTCAAAATATCTAATTCTGGCCAATTCTGGGGCCATTACTCTGGAACCCATTAGGCTTAAAATAAAATTAAGTTTGTTTGACCTTTACCTACCGACCCGATAAAATTGCCCCGACTCAAATAATTTTATTGCATTCCAGAGAAAAAAAATTTTTTTATTTTCTTATCAGAGGGAAAACTGATTTTGGTGCTTGAAACTGGCGATTATTTTATTTAACAAATGCATAAATAATTATGGCAAGTGAGAAAGTAACCCGCGGTCAGCTAGTAGAAAATCGATTGTTTATTATCTCGTGTATTCCGAAAACGTGTCAACTTTGCCAATAACGTTGCCTAAGGCCATAGGATGCAGACGACAATCAAACCGCTTAAATTATAACCGGAAGGCAATCTGACAAAAGGACATAATTTTACAAATCTAGTATCTAATTTACCCGCAAAACGTAAAGTATACCAAAACGTCATGCCGGTAATTTTCCATTCCATGAGCACGTGCGACCTATCGTAATATCTAATTTCCATAGCTCGACGTTACTTTTGTTTACACATACACAAAAAACGCACGTAGTGCATTCATTTTTTTGTTATTATCGCATCAATATTTTTAGCACCGCTTATGAAGTAATATAGTTTGAATTCTATAACGATTTTAATAAGATATCGACAGGAAGGTAGGCAAAATTCTATAAAAACGGTCAAATTTAAATTGAGTTCTTTGTAAAATTTCAAACAGTGCGATCTTAATTATTTATTTCTTTCGAAGGGTAAATAAATGATAAATTCTATGGGCATAAAGTTCAGACTTTTGACCAGAAAGTACAAAAACAGAATAAAAAAAATCTTAAATAATGAAAAAGCGTCAGCAATTTAAATACATGGCGTAAAACGATTTTTGGCAAACAGATTTATGTTAGTGCGGCAAAATAGCTCACAGAGGTAGGATATCCACAATTATCGTTTGACACATTTACCTGTCAATTTATACAGGATATTGAATTCGCTTTAACAAATTAAAGAAGAAACTTTTTTATTAATTAATTTAAAGAACCGAGGCGGTACGATCAAACAGTGATGTGTCATATGGCGCGAAAACATGACGTAATTCCATGACAATCTCGGGCAACTATACGGCTTTGATCTCCACTTCAGATGCCATGATACCGACACACTTCTTTTAGCTCTTTGAAGGGGCTGTTAATTGATGATGAAAACAAGGACAATGACTAAGTTTATCAACAGAATAATCACCGATAATCGTTTACGCTTTTTATTTCGCTTTCAACATTGGGTGGATTATGATTATTGTGTCCATATTTTTGGGACACTTTACAAAATAATCATTTTTCGGGAAATAAGTCTTGAGAAAGTGAAAATAACTAATCCTAACACTTTTGGAAAATACGGTAGGGGCTAGACTTTGATTATTAATACTATCGATGCAGTCATTATGGGGAGCAACTAGATGGTGGAGATTACAAAAATACAGTGAAAAAAAATGTCTGCTGTGAAAAGGAAATTTAAGAAGAACAAATATGATTGATTACAAAGGAAACATAGTGTACATGAGAATATTATTTGTCTACTATGTGTTAAATTATATTTAAAATTTGCTTGTACATAATACTGCTTTCATAACAGTGACAGTATTGCTGCAATTGACAGGCGAGTGGTGGGAAATTTAATTATCTGTGGTAAAATATTATAAACTGACTTGTTGATTTCAAAATGTCTTTAATCAGATATCGTTTTGAAATGCATTTGTTCGAAGTGAGAAAATCTCAGTTTTCGAATTTCAAGAAATTGACAAGAGCGTAAATGTCTTGAAATATTACAGGCTAGATAGTTTAAATATTTTAATTTTGTTATGCCAGAACAAAGAGCTATAAAAATCTTATACTTCTTTTTCCAGGACAATGGCATAATAAATGTCTGATGTCGGAAAACCCAATCTTGTTTCTGTTCTTAGTAACATGACCAATACGTGCAAGTAGCTTGAAGCTAAAAAATCATCACTTTTGCTTGCATACTGCCATAACCATTGTAAAAACCTTCTAAAACTCATAAAAAGTTATTATCTATTGAATTAAACATCAAACACTTGTTGAAAATAAGCTGTAATTCAATAGTGTGTTTAGATGCCAAATATCGCTTATTTTCGTGACTATATTGTTTTGTACTTTTAATTAATTTATTTATTGGGGTTTTACGGCGCACCAACACAGTATAGGTTATATGGCGCCAAACAGGACTACAAATTTTGGTTCCACATCTCATTTACATCGAAATAAAAACGTGAGGTATGGAATCAAAATTTGCATACCTGCTGGAATCACAGAGTTACTGCAAAACCAAGTGTTAAGACCCTATTAGTCGCCTCTTACGATCATGCAAGGGTAAGGCAGTGGTTCCAATTCTTTTCATACACAGATCGTCCCAGAACCACAAGGGGCTTGTACATTTAAGCGCAGATGTAGTGAAAACGATCATGAAAACACTTTTGATATATATATAAAGAAAAAGTGTAGACATGAAAGATACTCAAAGACTTGGTGAACTTTGCCTTATGCGCAAATTAAGTCTGTGCCCATATTGTGTGTGCATGAATAGGGCTAGGGGTTTATGTATTGCAAGCATACATTTAACAGAGCATCTTCAGAGATTATCTACAAGCAATAGGTATTAATAGATAGACTTTATTACTAAGACAACAAACATTTAAAAAACTAAAATATAATAAAATTATTTACCTACCTACCTACCCACTGTAAAAATACTGGGTCGGTAAAGGTCAAACAAACTTAATTTTAATTTAGGCCTTATGGAATCTGGCCGGTTCAAGAAAGGAACCAAGATCTTATGGTGATACAAGTTGTGTGCAAGTTTAGTAAAAATCAAATCATTAATAAAGCTGCTATTGTGCAGACAAGATCAAAATAGCTAATTCTGGCCCTTTCAGGGGCCATAACTCTGGAACCCATATTGGGATCTGGCCAGTTGAAGAAAGGAACCGAGATCTTATTGTGATACAAGTTGTGTGCAAGTTTGGTTAAAATGAAATTATAAATGAAACCACTATCGTGCAGACAAGAAATTGTTGACGCACAAAAACAGCAAATTCTGGCCCTTTAAGGGGCAATAACTCTAGAACCCATGATGGGATCTGGCCAGTTTTTTAAGGAACCGAGATATCATGCCAATACAAGTTTTGTACAAGTTTCATCAAAATTGCTTGCAAAATGTGGTCTCTATCGTGTTCACAAGAAATTGTGGACGGACGGACGAAGGGCGATCACAAAAGCTCACCGTGACAGGTGACCTAATAAAAGAAACTTGAGAGAGGCATTTAAAAGATGCTACAGACCAAGTATGTTGAAGATTTATCCAGTGATCCATCAACCAGTTCATAATGAGCTGTTGTTAAACTTTAAGGTAAAAGCTAACACTAAATTAGAGCTATCACCCCCCCCCCCCCCCCCATTGCACTGACACAGTACATTGCAATTTGACGCACACAAGACTGCATACTTACGTGGACTGTATGTATACAGATTAGTAACAAAAAACACAGTCCCATAACTATGCATAATATTTATCTAAAAGAACGTAACATGCACCATGCACGACTACTACTGGGTACTGATCACTTGTGTGAAGTTTCATTAAATTGTGTGCAAGGGTTCGGAAGATTAGGTGCACACAAGATTGCCCCATGCACAACTACTGTTGTTACTGATCACTTGTGTGAAGTTTCATTAAATTGTGTCAAGGGGATGAGGAGAGACGGTGCGCACAAGATTGTGTCTACAGACGGACGGACAGATAACCTGAAACCAGTATACCCCACCTTACAACTTTGTTGTCGGCGGGTACAATGACATACAACAGACATTCGGCTATGGATGACAGACAATGAACAACAGACATAGCAAAATCAACTGAATCAGAGATATTATATAATACAGCCCCTGATGTGGCTACATAGCAATGAATCAAGGGTTATTTCAAATGTGCTGCAATTTAATTAAGGCAAAAATCATAACATTTTAGGTATTAATTATTGTATCATTGTATATTTACCTTTTGGAGCAGAGGTTATCTCTTCAACACCAGCCTGCTGAAAAATAATACAAAAACAATCTACATAACATTTATACTTCAAACTTGACATCTTTATCAGAAACCTATGTCTTCTTGAGCTGTCTTTAATAATACCAATCTGAGTAAAGTACTCTGATCTTCTAAATGAAGATCTCAGAATGACCCATTCACATTTTGTCTTCTGTACATTTTGGACTTTTGTTATTGCTATTTTTATTTTTGCAAATCTATTTTTATTTGAACCAATCAGATGACTCGTTTCAACAAGCATTTGGCTGAACTATCAAAATAGTGTAGTATGTCACAGGGTGAGAAAAATGTGCATTTAGTCTGCGGCTCAAACCCAGTACCCTGCGCTTATAGGGCAAGTACTGTACCTACTGAGCTAAGTGGCTGCCTGACACATATTCTCCTCTAATGTGACCAAGTCCGTACCGTGACATATGATACCTCTCAAAACAAGACAGCGAAGTCATATGTGGCCGTCATAATAAACATGAACAAGACGGCCATAGGTCGCTCACCTGAGAACTAAAACATAACAGTGTAAACATGTTTGACCTAGTGGTTTCATAGAAACAAATATTTCTGACCAATTTTCATTAAGATTGGACCAAAGATCTTGAGGTTAAACAAGTATTTTCTTTGATTTGACCTAGTGACCTAATGTCTGACCCCACATGACCCATATTAGTGCTTGTCCAAGATTCCATAAAAAAAAATATTCTGACAAAGTTCCAGGAAGAATGAAAACAAAAACTGCTAAGTCGAAAAAGGGGCATAATTTTGAAAAATGCAAAGTAGAGTTATGGGACCTGCACAGTGCATGTCAGATGATGGCAGTGAACAAGTGTGTGAAGTTTCAATCCATTCCCATTAGTGGGTACTGAGAAACCAGCTTTAACATACATAAAACTTAACCAAAAACTGCTAAGTAGAAAAGGGGGCATAATTTCAAAAAAATGCGAAGTAGAGTTATGGGACCTGCTTAGTTCATGTCAGAGGATGGCAGTGAACAAGTGTGTGAAGTTTCAATCCATTCCCGTAAGTGGGTACTGAGATACCAGCTTACATACAAAACCTTAACCAAAAAGTTCTAAGTCGAAAAAGGGGCATAATTTTGTAAAAAAGCAAGATAGAGTTATGGAACCTGTGCAATGTAAGTCAGTTTATCACAGTGAATAAGTGTGTGAAATTTCAATTCATTCCCACAAGTGGTTACTGAGATACCAGCTTATATACAAAAACTAAACCAAAGACGCGGACGCAGACACCGACACCGATGCATGGTCCAATAGCTCTACTATTCTTTAAAAGTCAAGCTAAAAAGTGACCTCTAGAGTGTATTTAAGCTTTTCCTTTAATCTGGCCTGGTGACCAAGTTTTTGGCCCCATGAGACCCACATTTGCAATCATCTAAAACTTCCAACATCAATGTAAACATTTTGACCAAATTTCACGAAGATATGGTCATAAATGTGGCTTCTGAAGTGTTATCAAGTGTTCCCTTTGATTTGGCTGGATGACCTAGTTTTTTGACCAAACATGACCCAGATCCAAACCTGACCTAGATGTCATCCAAACAAACATAGTGATCAAATTTCATGAAGATCTGGTGTAAAATGCAGTCCCTATTGCATACACAAGGTTTTTCTTTGATTTGACCTTGCAACCTAGTTTTTAAACACAGATTCCCTATATTCAAACTTGATCTAGATTTCATCAAGGCAGTCATTCATATCCAGTGTAAAATGCAGCCCCTATTGCATACAAAAGGTTTTTTGAGCAGGTGACCAAGTTTTTGACCCCTGATGACCCATATTCTTGCATCCAGACAAACATGCTGATCAAATTTTATGAAGAGTGGGTGTAAAATGTAGTCCCTGTTGCTTATTCAAAGTTTTTCTTAGATTTGACCTAGTGATCTAGTTTTTCAACCCTGATGACCCATATTCAAACATGACCTTGATTTTATCAAGGAAATCATTCTGAGCAAATTTCATGTACCTCATTTGATAAATACAGCCTCTATCACATACACAACCTTTTTCTTTGATCTGTCATAGTGACCTAGTTATTGACCCAAGGTGACCCATATTCAACCCGATCTTGATTTCATTAAGGCTATCATCCTGTTTAAATTTTATGAATATCCTGTGTAAAATGCAGCCCCTATTGCCTACTAAAGGTTTTTTTTTTATTTGAGCAGGTGACCTAGTTTTTGGCCCCATATGACCCATATTCAAAGATGATTTTGACTGCATTCCAGGGACTTTTTTTACATGCTGGGAACAAAGCGCTACCCTTTGAATTGGGAATTTTCGCATTCTTTTCCACAAAATTGGGAACAAGAAGGTCATGATGACCCTGAATCGCTCACCTGAGTAATACGAGCCACATGTTTAAAATGGCACACTGATGCTAAAATATTATAAAGTAGGTCAGTAGGTCACAATCATGGTCACTGAAAGTCAGTTTTAAGATCGGTGTGCAAAACTATACATGCCATCAAAATTTCAAGGCTGTATCTTAAAAAACAAGAAAGTAGGTCAGTAGGTCAAGGTCACAGTCAAGTGATCCCTAATCAAATGGGGTCATCAGGTAATTATAATTAAACAGTCTAGGAAATATGATCTGATAATTTTTTAAGTATATATTCCTATATAACTCATATAACAAGTGACCCCTGGGGCAGGGTCTCTCCACCCAAGGGGCATAATTTGAACAATCTTGTTAGAGATCCACTAGGGATATAAAAGGTCTAGCCCTTGAACTTAAAGACAAGAAGATTTGTATTTTTTCCCTATATAATTCTATGTTTAATTTGGGATACCCAGGGAAGGACCTCTATTCATCCCAGGGGCATCATTTGAACAATTTTAATAAAGGACCACAAGGCAATGCAACATACCAAATATCAAAAGCCTAGGACTTCCAGTTTCAGGCGAGAAGATTTTTAAAGTTTTTCCTATATAAGTCTATGTAAAACTTGAGACCCCCGGGGTTATAATTTGAACAATTTTGGTAAAGGACCACAAGGCAATGCTACATACCAAATATCAAAGGCCTAAGTCTTGTGGTTTTAGACAAGAAGTTTTTTCCTATATAAGCCTATGTAAAACCTGTGACCCCTAGGGTGGGGCCTCTTTTCATTCCAGGGGCACAATCTGAACAATCAATAGAGGACTATTAGATGATGTCAGATGCCAAAGATCAAGGGTGTATGCCTTGCTGTTTTGCACAAGAAGATTTTTAAAGTTTTTCCTTTTTCCTTTCCGTTGCCATGGCAACCAGAGTTCTGCATGGAATTCAATTCTTTGAATAATTTTGCAGGGGCCAACCAAGGATCATTCCTGTGAAGTTTGGTGTAATACTCCCCAATGGTTTTCAAGATTTTTTTAGAAATTGTTGACAGACGCATGACACACACTGCACGACGGACATTGAGGGGTCACAAAAGCTCACCATGAGCCTTTGACTCAGGTGAGCTAAAAATAAGAGAACAAAAAAGATTCCCTAAACAAGAGGGCCAAGATTGCCCTAGGTCGATCACCTGAGTAACACACCATAACAGTGTAAACATGTTTGACCTAGTGATTTCATTATCATAAAAATAGGAGCAAAAACCTTGAGTATAAGCAAGTATTTTCTTTGATTTGACCTACTGACCTAGTTTTTGACCCCAGATGACCCATATTCAAACTCGACCTAGACTTCATCAAGGCTATCATTCTGACCAAATTTCATGAAGATCAATTGAAAAATACAGCCTCTATCGCATACACAAGGTTTTTCTTTAATTTGACCTAGTGACCTAGTTTTTAACCCCAAACAACCCATATTCAGATTTGACCTAAAGTTCATCAAGGCAACTATTCTGACTTAATTTTATGAAAATCCAGTGTAAAATGCAGCCCCTATTGCATACACAAGGTTCTGCCTTGATTTGACTTACTGACCTAGTTTTTGAGCCAAGATGACCCATATTGGAACATGACCTAGATTTCATCAAGGCAATCATTCAGGCTGAATTTTATTCATATCCATAAGATCAGTTGAAAAATACAGCCTCTATAGCATACACAAGGTTTTTCTTTGATTTGACCTAGTGACCTACTTTTTGACCCAAGATGGCCCATTTTCAAACTTGACCTAGATTTCATCAAGGCAATCATTCTGACTTAATTTCATGAAGATCAATAGAAAAATATAGCCTCTATCGCATACACAATTTTTTTTTTTATTTGACCTAATGAACTAATTTTTAATCCCAGATGACCCATTTCCAAGCTTGACCTAGATTTCATCAATGCAATCATTCTGACCAAATTTCATGATGATCAATTGAAAAATACAGCCTCTATCACATACACAAGGTTTTTCTTTGATTTGACCTAGTGACCTAGTTTTTGACCCCAGATGACCCATTTGCGAACTCGGCCTAGATTTCATCAAGGTTATCATTCTGACCAAAATTCATGAAGACTTATTGAGAAAAAAAACAGCCTCTATCGCATAGACAATGTTTTTCTTTGATTTGACCTAGTGACCTAGTTTTTGACCCAAGATGACCCATTTTCGAACTCTGTCTAGATTTTATCAAGGTGATTATTCTGACCAAAATTCATGAAGATCAGTTGAAAAATACAGCCTCTATCGCATACACAATCTAAATGTTGACAGACAGACAGATGACAGACCCCACTCAGGTGAGCTTAAAAGTACAAACTGAATAATTAATTTTACAGGAGTTTAACTTCTTAAAATGGTATTTATTTCATTTTAATACCACATTCTAACACTATGGATATCAGACGTATTTAAAATTGGCTATTCAGATGACATTTGAGCACTTTTTGCTTTTCAACAATTTTCGGAAGGGCATTTCATTGGGAATTTTCTTCAACTAATTGGGGAAAAACAAATACTTTTTGCAAATGGGAACTGGCAAAAAAAATCCCTGCATTCAGACAAACATCCTTACCAAATTTTAAGAAGATCCAGTGTAAAATGCAGTCCCTATTGCATACACAAGGTTTTTCTTTGATCTGACCCAGTCACCTAGTTTTTTGATCCCAGATGACCCATATTCGAACTCCTCTTAGATTTCATTAAGGCAATCACTCTTACTAAATTTTATGAATATCCAGTGTAAAATGCAGCGCCTATTGCATACACAAGGTTTTTCTTTAATTTGACCTAGTGGCCTAGTTTTTTGTCCCAGATGACCCATATTCGAACTCCTAGATTTCATCAAGGTCATCATTCTTACTAAATTTTATGAATATCCAGTGTAAAATGCAGCCCCTATTGCCTACACACAGCTTTTCTTTGAATGGATGACCTAATTTTTGACCCATGATGACCCACTTTAAAACTTGACCTGGATTTTACCAGACAAACATTCTGATCAAATTTCATGAAGATTCAGTGTAAAATGCAGTCCCTATTGCATACACCCTTTTTCTTTGATATGATCTAGTGACCTAGTTTTTGACCCAAGATAACCCTTATTCTATCTTGACTTAGATGTCATTAAGACAATCATTCTGACCAAAATTCATGAAGATCACTTGAAAAATACAGCTTCTATCGCATACACAAGGTTTTCTTTGAATTGACCTAGTGACCTAGTTTTTTATCCCAGATGACTCATTTTCAATCTTGGCTTAGATTTCATCAAGGTAATCATTCTTAAACAAGAGGACCATGATGGTCCTGAATCGCTCACCTCTTTCCACATGACCCAGTTTTGAGTATGACGTCGTTTTTTCTATTATTTGACATAGTGACCTAGTTTTTGAGCTCATGTGACCCAGTTTTGAACTTGACCTAGATATTATCAAGATAAAAATTCTGACCAATTTTCATGAAGATCCATTGAAAAATATGGTCTCTAGAGAGGTCAAAAGATTTTAATATTTTAGACCTACTGACCTAGTTTTTGACCGCAGTTTCAAACTTGACCTAGATATCATCAAGATGAACATTCAGACCAACTTTCATACAGATCCCATGAAAAGTATGGCCTCTAGAGAGGTCACAAGGTTTTTTATTACTTGACCTACTGACCTAGTTTTTTATGGCACGTGACCCAGTTTCAAACTTGACCTAGATATCATCAAGGTGAACATTCTGACCAATTTTTATGGAGATCCATTCACAAGTATGGTCTCTAGAGAGGTCACAAGGTTTTTCTATTTTTATACCTAATGACCTAGTTTTTGACTGCACATGACCCTGTTTCGAATTTGACCTAGATATCATCAAGATGAACATTCAGACCAATTTTCATACAGATCCCATGAAAAATATGGCCTTTAGAGAGGTCACAAGGTTTTTCTATTATTTGACATACTGACCTAGTTTTTGATGGCACCTGACCCACTTTCAAATTTGACCTAGATATCATCAAGATGAACATTCAGACCAATTTTCATACAGATCCCATGAAAAATATGGCCTTTAGAGAGGTCACAAGGTTTTTCTATTATTTGACCTACTGACCTAGTTTTTGACCGCACCTGACCCACTTTCGAACTTGACCTAGATATCATCAAGGTGAACATTCTGACTAATTTTCATGAAGATCTCATGAAATATATGGCCTCTAGAGAGGTCACAAGGTTTTTCTATTTTTAGATCTACTGACCTAGTTTTTGACCGCACATAACCCAATTTCGAACTTGACCTAGATATCATCATGGTGAACATTCAGACCAACTTTCATACAGATCCCATGAAAAATATGGCCTCTAGAGAGGTCACAAGGTTTTTCTATTATTTGACCTACTGACCTAGTTTTGGAAGGCACGTGACCCAGTTTCGAACTTGACCTAGATATTATCAAGGTGAACAATCTGACCAATTTTCATGAAGATCTTGTGAAATATATGGCCTCTAGAGAGGTCACAATGTTTTTCTATTTTTAGACCTACTGACCTAGTTTTTGAAGGCACGTGACCCACTTTCAAACTTGACCTAGATATCATCAAGGTGAACATTCTGACCAAGTTTCATGAAGATCTTGTGAAATATATGGCCTCTAGAGAGGTCACAAGGTTTTTCTATTTTTAGACCTACTGACCTAGTTTTTGATGGCACGTGACCCAGTTTCGAACTTGACCTAGATATCATCAAGATGAACATTCTGACCAACTTTCATAAAGATCCCATGAAAAATGTGACCTCTAGAGTGGTCACAAGCAAAAGTTTACGGACGCACGCACGCACGGACGGACGGACGACGGACAACGGACACCGCGCGATCACAAAAGCTCACCTTGTCACTTTGTGACAGGTGAGCTAAAAATGTCATGAAGATCAGTTAAAAAATACAGCCTCTACTGCATACACAAGGTTTTTCTTTGATTTGACCTACTGACCTAGTTTTTGACCCCAGATGACCCATTTTCGAACTCGGCCTAGATTTAATCAAGGTCATCATTCTGATCAAAATTCATAAGGATCAATGGAAAAATTTAGCCTCTATCACATACACAAGGTTTTTCTTTGATTTGACCTAGTGACGTAGTTTTTTACCCCAGATGACCCATTTCCAAACTTGTCCTAGATTTTATCAAGGTAATCAGTCTGACAAAATTTCACGAAGTTCAGCTGAAAAATACAGCCTCTATTGCATACACGAGCTAAATGACGACTGACAAACGACAAACAGTCGACAGATGCCAGACGCCAGACATCGAGCGATCACAAAAACTCAGGCTAAATATAGATTTTTCAAACTTCTACTTTCACATACATAGAACAAGAGGACAATAGGGCTGCCTTACCACAATGCTTTAGTTTTATGTTAATTGTTTTTTGTTTTGACCATAAGCACCAAGCCAAAAAGAGAAAGTGCATCAAAACTTTAACCAAGGTGTGGATGCAGAGGGCTGAGTAAGATAGTTCTCCATATACATCATATAGTACAGCTAAAAAAATCAGTTTACAACACAGATCAAGTGCGAGTGCATCAAAACTCTAACCAGGAATCTAGATGCAGATGCTGTCAATCTGCCAACCCAAGGAACAGTCGCACAGCTCTCAATATATTCTGTATAATGGAGCTTAAATGATTACAGATATAGAACTTCATGAAACTTCATCACCACTGATACAAATGTAATTAAATAAAGAATAATACTACACTAGATGATGCTTTTGTAGAAAGCCCCAATGCTTAGTCATATAGGGAAAAAGTCAATAGGGGACAGGATAAAAAGTCAAAGAGACACTGATGGTTGGCTGCAATAGGGATCATCTACTTGGCATGTCGAATCATCCCACTAAGTTTCAACATTCTGGGCCTAGTGGTTCTCAAGTTATGAATTGGAAATGGTTTTCCATGTTCAGGTCCCTGTGACCTTGACTTTGATCGAGTGCCCACCAAAACCAATAGGGGTCATCTACTAAGCATGACAAATCATTCTATAAGTTTTCAACATTCTGGGTCAAGTGGTTCTCAAGTTATTGATTGAAAAGAGTTTCCCTGTGACTTTGACCTTTGATGGAGTGACCCAAAATCAATGCGGTCATCTACTTTACATGACAAATCATCCTAAAAAGTTTCAACATTCTGGGTCAAGTGGTTCTCAAGTTATTGATCTAAAATGGTTTTCCATGTTCAGGCCCCTGTGATCTTGAACTTTGATGGAGTGACTCCAAAAACAATAAGGCTTGTCTACTCCATATGCCCTGCCACCCTATGAAGTTTGAAGGTTCTAGGTCAAATGGTTCTTCAGTTATTCATTGAAAATGAAGTGTGACAGACTAGTGGATAGATCGACGGACGGATGGACAGGGCAAAAAAATATGTCTCCCCCATGATGGAGAGACATAAATATAACAATTACCAAATATATAACTTACTTCAAGGTCAGGATATAACTTTGATACTGCACCTTGTTCCTAAAATAAAAGTAAGATATGATATTGTAGTACATGGTCATGGTTATGACAGAAAAGAACTGTCCATAAGCATGAAAGCATGAAAGCTTGACTATTCCACAACTTCCTATTCAAACAAGAGCTGTCTCCATAGGATGACACATGCCCCCGATGGCACTTTGAATGAATAGTTATGGCCGATGTTAGAGTTTAGGACCTTTGACCTACGGAGCTGGGTCTTGCGCACGACACGTCGTCTTACTGTGTCACACATTCCTGCCTAGTTATTTTAAAATCCATGCATGAATGACAAAGATATGGACCGGACACGCCCATCAATGCACTATCATGAAAAATGACCTTTAACGTCTAAGTGTGACCTTGACCTTTGAGCTACGGACCTGGGTCTTGCGCGCGACACGTCGTCTTACTGTGGTACACATTCATTCCAAGTTATTTGAAAATCCATCCATCGATGACAAAGATATGGACCGGACACGAAAATTGCGGACAGACTGACAGACCAACAGACTGACAGATGGACAGACGGTTCAAAAACTATATGCCTCCCTTCGGGGGCATAAAAAAGTAATGACAAGACTTAAGCAACCAAGTAATTTTATTACAAACCAAAATTTTTTATGGCAATGCAAAAACTTCAACAATTTTTATTCATTGTTTGGTTTAACATCAAATCGACACATCAACAGGACATATGGCGACTATCCAACTTTTGATTGTCGAGGAAGACCCCAGGTGCTCAACTGCGCATTATTTCATCATAGTCAGACATCTGGTAGAACCATCAACCTTCATAAACCAGCTGGATGGCTTTCATATGAAGAATCAATGCCCTAAGTGAGGCATGAACCCACATTGGTAAGGGGCAAGTTATTTAAAGTCTAACTGGTGTTTGTAGAAATTTAAATGATAACATTAAATTTTATCAAAATGTAAATATTTTAAAAGATTCCAGAACTGAAATATTCATTTTCTATTCCCCAAGAAGATGCAAATCTTCTTATGGTGTTCAACAAAATGGAAATGTCAAACGTAAACTTCACAAAACAAGAGGGCCATGAAGGCCCTGTAACGCTCACCTGACCTAATGGCCTAAAGATCGTCAAGATTAACATTCTGACCAAGTTTCATTAAGATATGGTTATCAATGTGGCCTCTGAAGTGTTACATAGCTTTTCCTTTGATTTTACCCGGTGACCTAATTTCTGACCCCACATGACCCAGACTCGAACTTGACCTAAAGATTATCAAGATTAACATTCCGACTAAATTTCATGAAAATCCAGTCATAAATGTGGCCCCTAGAGCGTTAACAAGCTTTTCCTTTGATTTGACCTAGTGACCTAGTTTTTGACCCCACCTGTCCCAGATTTGAACTTGACCTATAGATCATCAAGATTAACATTCTGACCAAGTTTCATTAAGATATGGTCATAAATGTTACCTCTACAGTGTAAACTAGCTATTCCTTTGATTTGACCCCGTGACCTAGTTTTTAACCCCACATGACCCAGATTCGAACTTGACCTAAAGATCATCAAGATTAACATTCTGACTAAGTTTCATGAAGATAAAGTCAAAAATGTGGCCTCTACAGTGTTAACAAGTTTTTCCTTTGTTTTGACCTGGTGACCTAGTTTTTGACCCCGGATGATCCAATATCAATCTCGTCCAAGATTTTATTGAGGGTAACATTCTGACCAAGTTTCATTAAGATTGGGCCAAAACTGTGACCTCTAGAGTGTTAACAAGCTTTTCATGAAGATAAAGTCAAAAATGTGGCCTCTACAGTGTTAACAAGCTTTTCCTTTGATCTGACCTGGTGACCTAGTTTTTGACCCAAGATGACCCATTTTCGAACTCTGTCTAGATTTTATCAAGGTGATTATTCTGACCAAAATTCATGAAGATCAGTTGAAAAATACAGCCTCTATCGCATACACAAGCTAAATGTTGACAGACAGACAGACAACAGACCCCACTCAGGTTAGCTTAAAAGTACAAACTGAATAATTAATTTTACAGGAGTTTAACTGCTTAAAATGGTATTTATTTCATTTTAATACCACATTCTAACACTATGGATATCAGACGTATTTAAAATTGGCTATTCAGATGACATTTGAGCACTTTTTGCTTTTCAACAATTTTTGGAAGGGCATTTCATTGGGAATTTTCTTCAACTAATTGGGGAAAAACAAATACTTTTTGCAAATGGGAACTGGCAAAAAAAATCCCTGCATTCAGACAAACATCCTTAACAAATTTTAAGAAGATCCAGTGTAAAATGCAGTCCCTATTGCATACACAAGGTTTTTCTTTGATCTGACCTAGTGACCTAGTTTTTTGATCCCAGATGACCCATATTCGAACTCCTCTTAGATTTCATCAAGGCAATCACTCTTACTAAATTTTATGAATATCCAGTGTAAAATGCAGCCCCTATTGCATACACAAGGTTTTTCTTTGATCTGACCTAGTGACCTAGTTTTTTGTCCCAGATGACCCATATTCGAACTCCTAGATTTCATCAAGGTCATCATTCTTACTAAATTTTATGAATATCCAGTGTAAAATGCAGCCCCTATTGCCTACACACAGCTTTTCTTTGAATGGATGACCTAATTTTTGACCCATGATGACCCACTTTAAAACTTGACCTGGATTTTACCAGACAAACATTCTGATCAAATTTCATGAAGATTCAGTGTAAAATGCAGTCCCTATTGCATACACCCTTTTTCTTTGATATGATCTAGTGACCTAGTTTTTGACCCAAGATAACCCTTATTCTATCTTGACCTAGATGTCATTAAGACAATCATTCTGACCAAAATTCATGAAGATCAATTGAAAAATACAGCTTCTATCGCATACACAAGGTTTTTCTTTGAATTGACCTAGTGACCTAATTTTTTACCCCAGATGACCCATTTTCAATCTTGGCCTAGATTTCATCAAGGTAATCATTCTTACAAAATGTCATGAAGATCAGTTAAAAAATACAGCCTCTACTGCATACACAAGGTTTTTCTTTGATTTGACCTACTGACCTAGTTTTTGACCCCAGATGACCCATTTTCGAACTCGGCCTAGATTTAATCAAGGTCATCATTCTGATCAAAATTCATAAGGATCAATGGAAAAATTTAGCCTCTATCACATACACAAGGTTTTTCTTTGATTTGACCTAGTGACGTAGTTTTTTTCCCCAGATGACCCATTTCCAAACTTGTCCTAGATTTTATCAAGGTAATCATTTCTGACAAAATTTCACGAAGTTCAGCTGAAAAATACAGCCTCTATTGCATACACGAGCTAAATGACGACTGACAAACGACAAACAGTCGACAGATGCCAGATGCCAGACATGGAGTGATCACAAAAACTCACCTAAAAACTCAGGCTAAATATAGATTTTTCAAACTTCTACTTTCACATACATAGAACAAGAGGACAATAGGGCTGCCTTAACACAATGCTTTAGTTTTATGTTAATTGTTTTTTGTTTTGACCATAAGCACCAAGCCAAAAAGAGAAAGTGCATCAAAACTTTAACCAAGGTGTGGATGCAGAGGGCTGAGTAAGATAGTTCTCCATATACATCATATAGTACAGCTAAAACTAGAGCTATCACTAAAAGTGATGAATGTACCCCCCACATGCACAGACACAGTACATTGCAATTTGACGCACATAAGATTGCATAATTATGTGGACTGTATGTATATAGACTGTATGTATACAGTATAGTAACAAAAAACAAAGTCCCATTACTATGCAGAATATTTATCTAAAAGAATGTAACATGCACCATGCACAACTAGGGTTGGTACTGATCACTTGTGTGAAGTTTCATTAAATTGTGTGTAAGGCTTTGGTAGATTAGGCACGCACAAGATTGCATATGCAGACTGTATGTACATAGTATGTTAACAAGAAACAAAGTCCCATAACTCTGCAATTTTTATCGCTGAAAGAACCTAACATGCCCCATGCACAACTACTGTTGTTACTGATCACTTGTGTGAAGTTTCATTAAATTGTGTCAAGGGGGTGAGGAGAGATGGTGCGCACAAGATTGTGTCTATGTATATAGTAAAGTAACAAAAAAACAAAGTCCCATAACTCTGCAATTTTTTTTTCTGAAAGAACCTAACATGCCCCATGCACAACTACTGTTGTTACTGATCACTTGTGTGAAGTTTCATTAAATTGGGTCAAGGGGATGAGGAGAGATGGTGTGCACAAGATTGTGTCTATGTATATAGTATAGTAACAAAAAAACAAATTCCCATAACTCTGCAAAATTTTTTTCTAAAAGAACCTAACATGCCCCATGCACAACTACTGTTGGTACTAATCACTTGTGTGAAGTTTCATTAAATTGTGTCAAGGGAATGAGGAGAGATGGTGCGCACAAGATTGTGTCTATGTATATAGTATAGTAACAAAAAAACAAAGTCCCATAACTCTGCAAATTTTTTTTCTAAAAGAAACTAACATGCCCCATGCACAACTACTGTTGGTACTGATCACTTGTGCAAAGTTTCATTAAATTCTGTCAAGGGGATAAGGAGAGATGGTGCGCACAAGATTGCGTCTACAGACAGACAGACAGACAACCTGAAACCAGTATACCCCCCCTTACAACTTTGTTGTCGGGGGGTACAAATATCAGTTTACAACACAGATTAAGTGCGAGTGCATCAAAACTCTAACCAGGAATCTAGATGCAGATGCTGTCAATCTGCCAACCCAAGGAACAGTCGCATAGCTCTCAATATATTCTGTATAATGGAGTTTAAAATTTGATTACAGATATAGAACTTCATGAAACTTCATCACCATTGATACAAATGTAATTAAATAAATAATAATACTACACTAGATGATGCTTTTGTAGAAAGCCCAATGCTTAGTCATATAGGGAAAAAGTCAATAGGGACAGGATAAAAAGTCAAAGAGACACTGATGGTTGGATGCAATAGGGATCATCTACTTGGCATGTCGAATCATCCCACTAAGTTTCAACATTCTGGGCCTAGTGGTTCTCAAGTTATGAATTGGAAATGGTTTTCCATGTTCAGGTCCCTGTGACCTTGACTTTGATCGAGTGACACCAAAACCAATAGGGGTCATCTACTAAGCATGACAAATCATTCTATTAAGTTTCAACATTCTGGGTCAAGTGGTTCTCAAGTTATTGATTGAAAAGAGTTTCCCTGTGACTTTGACCTTTGATGGAGTGACCCCAAAATCAATTGCGGTCATCTACTTTACATGACCAATCATCCTAAAAAGTTTCAACATTCTGGGTCAAGTGGTTCTCAAGTTATTGATCTAAAATGGTTTTCCATGTTCAGGCCCCTGTGATCTTGAACTTTGATGGAGTGATTCCAAAAACAATAAGGCTCGTCTACTCCATATGCCCTGCCACCCTATGAAGTTTGAAGGTTCTAGGTCAAATGGTTCTTCAGTTATTCATTGAAAATGAAGTGTGACAGACTAGTGGATAGATCGACGGACGGATGGACAGGGCAAAAAAATATGTCTCCCCCATGATGGAGAGACATAAATATAACAATTACCAAATATATAACTTACTTCAAGGTCAGGATATAACTTTGATAATGCACCTTGTTCCTAAAATAAAAGTAAGATATGATATTGTAGTACATGGTCATGGTTATGACAGAAAAGAACTGTCCATAAGCATGAAAGCATGAAAGCTTGACTATTCCACAACTTCCTATTCAAAACAAGAGGGCCAAGATGGCCCTAGGTCGCTCACCTAAGAAACACACCATAACAGTGTAAAACATGTTTGACCTAGTGATTTCATGGAAACAAATATTCTGACCAATTTTCATTAAGATTGGACCAAAAAATTGGTCTCTTTCGATAAAACAAGCATTTTCTTAGATATGACCTAGTTTTTGACCCTAGATGACCCATGTTCAAACTCGACCTAGATTTTATCAAGGCAATCATTCTGACCAAAATTCATGAAGATCAATTGAAAAATACGGCCTCTATTACATACACAAGTTTTTTCTTTGATTTGACCAAGTGACCTAGTTTTTGACCTCAGATGACCCATATTCAAATTTGACCTAGATTTCATTAAGGCAATCATCCTGACCAAATTTCATAAAAATCAATTGAAAAAAACAGTCTCTATTGCATACATAAGATTTTTCTTTAATTTGACCTAGTGACCTAGTTTTTGACCTCAGATAACCCATATTCAAACTCGACCTAGATTTCATCAAGACAATCACTCTGACCAAATTTCATGAAGATCAATTGAAAACTACATTCTCTATTGCATACACAATGTTTTTCTTCGATTTGACCTAGTGACCTAGTTTTTGACCCCAGATGACCCATTTTCGAATGCGGCCTAGATTTTATCAAGGTAATAATTCTGGCTAAATTTCATGAAGATCAGTTGAAAAATACAGCCTCTATCGCATACACAAGGTTTTTCCTTGATTTGACCTAGTGACCTAGTTTTTGACCCCAGATGACCCATTTTCGAACTCGGCCTAGATTTCATCAAGGTAATCATTCTGACCAAAATTCACGAAGATCAATTGAAAAATACGGCCTCTATCGCATACACAAGGTTTTTCTTTGATTTGACCTAGTGACCTAGTTTTTGACCCGAGATGACCCATTTTCGAACTCGGCCTAGATTTCATCAAGGCAATCATTCTGACCAATATTCATGAAGATCAATTGAAAAATACAGCCTCTATTGCATACACAAGGTTTTTCTTTGATTTGACCTAGTGACCTAGTTTTTGACCCCAGATGACCCATTTTCGAACTCGGCCTAGATTTCATCAAGGTTATCATTCTGACCAATATTCATGAAGAATAATTGAAAAATACAGCCTCTATCGCATACACAAGGTTTTTCTTTGATTTGACCTAGTGACCTAGTT
This sequence comes from Mercenaria mercenaria, assembly GCF_021730395.1. NCBI lineage: Eukaryota > Metazoa > Mollusca > Bivalvia > Venerida > Veneridae > Mercenaria > Mercenaria mercenaria. The sequence goes on along the minus strand of NW_026463238.1, from coordinate 5,001 downwards.
TTTGATCCAAGATAACCCATTTTCGAACTCGGCCTAGATTTCATCAAGACAATCATTCTGACCAATATTCATGAAGATCAGTTAAAAAATACAGCCTTTATCGCATACACAAGGTTTTTCTCTGATTTGACCTAGTGACCTAGTTTTTGACCCGAGATGATCCATTTTCGAACTCGGCCTAGATTTCATCAAGGTTATCATTCTGACCAATATTCATGAAGATTAATTGAAAAATACAGCCTATATCGCATACACAAGGTTTTTCTTCGATTTGACCTAGTGACCTAGTTTTTGACCCGAGATGACCCATTTTCAAACTCGGCCTAGATTTCATCAAGGTTATCATTCTGACCAAATTTCATGAAGATCAGTTGAAAAATACGGCCTCTATCGCATACACAAGCGAAATGTTGACGGACAGACAGACGACAGACGCCAGACGACAGACAGACGCCGGACATCGAGTGATCAGAAAAACTCACCTGAGCATTGCTCAGGTGAGCTAAAAAGTAATGACAAGACTTAAGCCACAAGTAATTTTATTACAAACCAAAATTTGTTATGGCAATGCAAAAACTTCAACAATTTTTATTCATTGTTTGGTTTAACATCAAATCCACACATCAACAGGACATATGGCGACTATCCAACTTTTGATTGTCGAGGAAGACCCCAGGTGCTCAACTGCGCATTATTTCATCATAGTCAGACATCTGGGTAGAACCATCAACCTTCCATAAACCAGCTGGATGGCTTCATATGAAGAATTCAATACCCCAAGTGAGGCATGAACCCACATTGGTAAGGGGCAAGTTATTTAAAGTCTAACTGGTGTTTGTAGAAATTTAAATGATAACATTAAATTTTATCAAAATGTAAATATTTTAAAAGATTCCAGAACTGAAATATTCATTTTCTATTCCCCAAGAAGATGCAAATCTTCTTATGGTGTTCAACAAAATGGAAATGTCAAACGTAAACTTCACAAAACAAGAGGGCCATGAAGGCCCTGTAACGCTCACCTGACCTAATGGCCTAAAGATCATCAAGATTAACATTCTGACCAAGTTTCATTAAGATATGGTTATCAATGTGGCCTCTGAAGTGTTACATAGCTTTTCCTTTGATTTTACCCGGTGACCTAATTTCTGACCCCACATGACCCAGACTCGAACTTGACCTAAAGATTATCAAGATTAACATTCCGACTAAATTTCATGAAAATACAGTCATAAATGTGGCCCCTAGAGCGTTAACAAGCTTTTCCTTTGATTTGACCTAGTGACCTAGTTTTTGACCCCACCTGTCCCAGATTTGAACTTGACCTATAGATCATCAAGATTAACATTCTGACCAAGTTTCATTAAGATATGGTCATAAATGTGACCTCTACAGTGTAAACTAGCTATTCCTTTGATTTGACCCCGTGACCTAGTTTTTAACCCCACATGACCCAGATTCGAACTTGACCTAAAGATCATCAAGATTAACATTCTGACTAAGTTTCATGAAGATAAAGTCAAAAATGTGGCCTCTACAGTGTTAACAAGTTTTTCCTTTGTTTTGACCTGGTGACCTAGTTTTTGACCCCGGATGATCCAATATCAATCTCGTCCAAGATTTTATTGAGGGTAACATTCTGACCAAGTTTCATTAAGATTGGGCCAAAACTGTGACCTCTAGAGTGTTAACAAGCTTTTCATGAAGATAAAGTCAAAAATGTGGCCTCTACAGTGTTAACAAGCTTTTCCTTTGATCTGACCTGGTGACCTAGTTTTTGACCCAAGATGACCCATTTTCGAAATCTGTCTAGATTTTATCAAGGTGATTATTCTGACCAAAATTCATGAAGATCAGTTGAAAAATACAGCCTCTATCGCATACACAAGCTAAATGTTGACAGACAGACAGACAACAGACCCCACTCAGGTGAGCTTAAAAGTACAAACTGAATAATTAATTTTACAGGAGTTTAACTTCTTAAAATGGTATTTATTTCATTTTAATACCACATTCTAACACTATGGATATCAGACGTATTTAAAATTGGCTATTCAGATGACATTTGAGCACTTTTTGCTTTTCAACAATTTTTGGAAGGGCATTTCATTGGGAATTTTCTTCAACTAATTGGGGAAAAACAAATACTTTTTGCAAATGGGAACTGGCAAAAAAAATCCCTGCATTCAGACAAACATCCTTACCAAATTTTAAGAAGATCCAGTGTAAAATGCAGTCCCTATTGCATACACAAGGTTTTTCTTTGATCTGACCTAGTGACCTAGTTTTTTGATCCCAGATGACCCATATTCGAACTCCTCTTAGATTTCATCAAGGCAATCACTCTTACTAAATTTTATGAATATCCAGTGTAAAATGCAGCCCCTATTGCATACACAAGGTTTTTCTTGATCTGACCTAGTGACCTAGTTTTTTGTCCCAGATGACCATATTCGAACTCCTAGATTTCATCAAGGTCATCATTCTTACTAAATTTTATGAATATCCAGTGTAAAATGCAGCCCCTATTGCCTACACACAGCTTTTCTTTGAATGGATGACCTAATTTTTGACCCATGATGACCCACTTTAAAACTTGACCTGGATTTTACCAGAAAAACATTCTGATCAAATTTCATGAAGATTCAGTGTAAAATGCAGTCCCATTGCATACACCCTTTTTCTTTGATATGATCTAGTGACCTAGTTTTTGACCCAAGATAACCCTTATTCTATCTTGACCTAGATGTCATTAAGACAATCATTCTGACCAAAATTCCATGAAGATCAAATTTAAAAATACAGCTTCTATCGCATACACAAGGTTTTTCTTTGAATTGACCTAGTTGACCTAATTTTTTACCCCAGATGACCCATTTTCAATCTTGGCCTAGATTTCATCAAGGTAATCATTCTTACAAAATGTCATGAAGATCAGTTAAAAAATACAGCCTCTACTGCATACACAAGGTTTTTCTTTGATTTGACCTACTGACCTAGTTTTTGACCCCAGATGACCCATTTTCGAACTCGGCCTAGATTTAATCAAGGTCATCATTCTGATCAAAATTCATAAGGATCAATGGAAAAATTTAGCCTCTATCACATACACAAGGTTTTTCTTTGATTTGACCTAGTGACGTAGTTTTTGACCCCAGATGACCCATTTCCAAACTTGTCCTAGATTTTATCAAGGTAATCAGTCTGACAAAATTTCACGAAGTTCAGCTGAAAAATACAGCCTCTATTGCATACACGAGCTAAATGACGACTGACAAACGACAAACAGTCGACAGATGCCAGATGCCAGACATCGAGCGATCACAAAAACTCACCTAAAAACTCAGGCTAAATATAGATTTTTCAAACTTCTACTTTCACATACATAGAACAAGAGGACAATAGGGCTGCCTTAACACAATGCTTTAGTTTTATGTTAATTGTTTTTTGTTTTGACCATAAGCACCAAGCCAAAAAGAGAAAGTGCATCAAAACTTTAACCAAGGTATGGATGCAGAGGGCTGAGTAAGATAGTTCTCCATATACATCATATAGTACAGCTAAAACTAGAGCTATCACTAAAAGTGATGAATGTACCCCCCACATGCACAGACACAGTACATTGCAATTTGACGCACATAAGATTGCATTATTATGTGGACTGTATGTATATAGACTGTATGTATACAGTATAGTAACAAAAAACAAAGTCCCATTACTATGCAGAATATTTATCTAAAAGAATGTAACATGCACCATGCACAACTAGGGTTGGTACTGATCACTTGTGTGAAGTTTCATTAAATTGTGTGTAAGGGTTTGGTAGATTAGGCACGCACAAGATTGCATATGCAGACTGTATGTACATAGTATGTTAACAAGAAACAAAGTCCCATAACTCTGCAATTTTTGTCGCTGAAAGAACCTAACATGCCCCATGCACAACTACTGTTGTTACTGATCACTTGTGTGAAGTTTCATTAAATTGTGTCAAGGGGGTGAGGAGACATGGTGCGCACAAGATTGTGTCTATGTATATAGTAAAGTAACAAAAAAACAAAGTCCCATAACTCTGCAATTTTTTTTTCTAAAAGAACCTTACATGCCCCATGCACAACTACTGTTGGTACTGATCACTTGTGCAAAGTTTCATTAAATTCTGTCAAGGGGATAAGGAGAGATGGTGCGCAAAAGATTGCGTCTACAGACAGACGGACAGACAGACAGACAACCTGAAACCAGTATACCCCCCCTTACAACTTTGTTGTCGGGGGGTACAAATATCAGTTTACAACACAGATTAAGTGCGAGTGCATCAAAACTCTAACCAGGAATCTAGATGCAGATGCTGTCAATCTGCCAACCCAAGGAACAGTCGCATAGCTCTCAATATATTCTGTATAATGGAGCTTAAATGATTACAGATATAGAACTTCATGAAACTTCATCACCATTGATACAAATGTAATTAAATAAATAATAATACTACACTAGATGATGCTTTTGTAGAAAGCCCCAATGCTTAGTCATATAGGGAAAAAGTCAATAGGGGACAGGATAAAAAGTCAAAGAGACACTGATGGTTGGATGCAATAGGGATCATCTACTTGGCATGTCGAATCATCCCACTAAGTTTCAACATTCTGGGCCTAGTGGTTCTCAAGTTATGAATTGGAAATGGTTTTCCATGTTCAGGTCCCTGTGACCTTGACTTTGATCGAGTGACACCAAAACCAATAGGGGTCATCTACTAAGCATGACAAATCATTCTATTAAGTTTCAACATTCTGGGTCAAGTGGTTCTCAAGTTATTGATTGAAAAGAGTTTCCCTGTGACTTTGACCTTTGATGGAGTGACCCCAAAATCAATTGCGGTCATCTACTCTGCATGAAAAATCATCCTAAAAAGTTTCAACATTCTGGGTCAAGTGGTTCTCAAGTTATTGATCTAAAATGGTTTTCCATGTTCAGGCCCCTGTGACCTTGAACTTTGATGGAGTG
>NW_026463237.1:0-71705 GCF_021730395.1 Mercenaria mercenaria | reverse complement strand
ACTCCAAAAACAATAAGGCTCGTCTACTCCATATGCCCTGCCACCCTATGAAGTTTGAAGGTTCTAGGTCAAATGGTTCTTCAGTTATTCATTGAAAATGAAGTGTGACAGACTAGTGGATAGATCGACGGACGGATGGACAGGGCAAAAAAATATGTCTCCCCCATGATGGAGAGACATAAATATAACAATTACCAAATATATAACTTACTTCAAGGTCAGGATATAACTTTGATACTGCACCTTGTTCCTAAAATAAAAGTAAGATATGATATTGTAGTACATGGTCATGGTTATGACAGAAAAGAACTGTCCATAAGCATGAAAGCATGAAAGCTTGACTATTCCACAACTTCCTATTCAAAAAAAGTAATGACAAGACTTAAGCAATCAAGTAATTTTATTACAAACCAAAATTTGTTATGGCAATGCAAAAACTTCAACAATTTTTATTCATTGTTTGGTTTAACATCAAATCCACACATCAACAGGACATATGGCGACTATCAAACTTTTGATTGTCGAGGAAGACCCCAGGTGCTCCTCTGCACATTATTTCATCATAGTCAGACATCTGGGTAGTACCATCAACCTTCCATAAACCAGCTGGATGGTTTCATATGAAGAATTCAATGCCCCAAGTGAGGCATGAACCCACATTGGTAAGGGGCAAGTTATTTAAACTCTAAAGTCTAACTGGTGTTTGTAGAAATTTAAATGATAACATTAAATTTTATCAAAATGTAAATATTTTAAAAGATTCCAGAACTGAAATATTCATTTTCTATTCCCCGAGAAGATGCAAATCTTCTTATGGTGTTCAACAAAATGGAAATGTCAAACGTAAACTTCACAAAACAAGAGGGCCATGAAGGCCCTGTATCGCTCACCTGACCTAATGGCCTAAAGATCATCAAGATTAACATTCTGACCAAGTTTCATTAAGATATGGTTATCAATGTGGCCTCTGAAGTGTTACATAGCTTTTCCTTTGATTTGACCCGGTGACCTAGTTTCTGACCCCACATGACCCAGACTCGAACTTGACCTAAAGATTATCAAGATTAACATTCTGACTAAATTTCATGAAAATACAGTCATAAATGTGGCCTCTAGAGCGTTAACAAGCTTTTGCTTTGATTTGACCTAGTGACCTAGTTTTTGACCCCACCTGTCCCAGATTTGAACTTTACCTATAGATCATCAAGATTAACATTCTGACCAAGTTTCATTAAGATATGGTCAAATTCCTTTGATTTGACCCGGTGACCTAGTTTTTAACCCCACATGACCCAGATTCGAATTTGACCTAAAGATCATCAAGATTAACATTCTGACTAAGTTTCATGAAGATAAAGTCAAAAATGTGGCCTCTACAGTGTTAACAAGTTTTTCCTTTGATTTGACCTGGTGACCTAGTTTTTGACCCCGGATGACCCAATATCAATCTCGTCCAAGATTTATTTGAGGGTAACATTCTGACCAAGTTTCATTAAGATTGGGCCAAAACTGTGACCTCTAGAGTGTTAACAAGCTGTTCATGAAGATAAAGTCAAAAATGTGGCCTCTACAGTGTTAACAAGCTTTTCCTTTGATCTGACCTGGTGACCTAGTTTTTGACCCAAGATGACCCAATATCGAACTCGTCCAAGATTTTATTAAGGGTAACATTCTTACTAAGTTTCATTAAGATCGGGCCAAAATTGTGACCTCTAGAGTGTTAACAGTCAAATTGTTGAAGACGGACGACTGACGGACGGACAGACATAGGGCGATCACTTCGTGCTCAGGTGAGCTAAAAACTAGAGCTGCTTTTAAGAAAAGCTCATGTCTCCCACAACTGTCTAATCATCTTAATAGCAAGTCAGTCTTTATATACTGTTTACTCACTACAAATATACCTTTAAAGAGTAAAAAGGCTGATTTTGGGTAACTCAAGGGCCATAATTTTGAAATACCTCCAGCAATTTGGCTAGTTAATGAACTTGACCGAGGAGTTATAATCAAAAACTTTGGTGAAGATTGGGATGAGAAATGTTTAGTGCAGACAATAGTTAAAAGGTCGATTTTCTGTAATTCAAGGGCAATATTTCCAGTGCCTGGTCCAATTTAGAAAGTTATCTAACTTGACTGAGGACTTATGGTCAAACACATTTTGTACAAGTTTGGTTATGTGCCACTAAGAGTGCAGACAAGAGTAAACAAGAGGATCATAATGGCCCTATATCACTCTGTTATCATTGCACTTAAGGACAAGAAGCTATTTATAGTAACATACTAGAATGTGTCTGTAGGACACAGGGTGTGCCCCCCATTGGTACATTTGTCACAAATACGGGGCAATAATTCAAATGTTTGCAGTGTTAATGGGGTTTAGCCTAAACAAACATTTTATGAAAAGGATTCATTATTCTAGGCCATATATTTTTGAGCTATGAGCATCACAAACAAAAAATCCACTATTTTGGCTATTTCTAGGACCATAACTCTGTAAAAAGCACAAAGATTCTCATGAAGAAAGCCAAGTGTGAAAGGTCACATCATGATAAAGACTCAAGCAAGGTTTCATGAATTTACATTAAATACTTTTTGAGCTAGGCACATAATTAGGTGAAAATGTGCATTTTTTTACTATTTCAGGGGCCATAACTTTAAAAATATGGGGTGGAGCCAGCCAAAAAATAACAGGTGTACAAGTTTATATCATGATAAATACTTATGCAACTTTTCAACCATTTATATTAAATACTTTTTGAGCTAGGTTCGTCAAAAAGGTGAAAATGTGCATTTTTGACTATTTCAGGGGCCATAACTGTGAAAATAGGGGGCGGAACTAGACTAAAAATAGGAGGTGCGCAGGTTCATATCATGACAAAGACTCAAGGTTTTATCAATTTATATGCAATACATTTTGAGCTAGGCATGTCACAAGGTGAAAATGTGCATTTTTGACTATTTCAGGGGCCATAACTCTGAAAATAGGGGGCGGGGCCAGACAAAAAATAGGAGGTGCACAGGTTCATATCATGATTAAGACTCATGCAAGGTTTCAGGAATCTATATCAAATACTTTTTGAGCTAGGCATGTCACAATGTGAAAATGTGCATTTTTGACTATTTCAGGGGCCATAACTCTAAAAATAGGGGGCGGAGCCAAAAGAAAAATAAGAGGTGGGCAAGTTCATATCATGATAAAGACTCATGTAAGGTTTCATCAATTTATATGAAATACTTTTTGAGCTAGGCACGTCACGAACTCCGGACGGACGGATGGACGCACATACGGACGGACGGACTGACCCAGGGACAAGACCAAATCTATATGGCCCCCACTACTCGTGGGCGACACAAAAAGGGAAGTAATTAAAACAAATTATAGTAAGTGAACAAAAGAATGATCTGCCAAATAAAACCAAGAGAACTGCAATGCAACGCAAATACAGAGCAATATATACACAAAACAAATTCATATGACCTTTAACCCGTAAGTGTGACCTTGACCTTGAAGTAAGCCATCGGAAACATGTGCTCCACATGTTGTTTCGATGAGGTGAACATTTGTGTCAGGTTTCTTTGAAATCCTTCAAGGGGTTCAAGAGTTACAGAGCGGAAGGGAAATTGCTAACCAACAGACAGACAGACAGACGGACACCGAGGCGATAACATATTACATCCCATTGGGCGTATAAAAAGGTATCAAATTCTTATGGTGATACAGGTTGTGTGCAAGTTTGGTAAAAATCAAATCATAAATAAAGCTGCTATTGTGCAGACAAGGTCAAAATAGCTAATTTTGGCCCTTTCAGGGGCCGTAACTCTGGAACCCATAACGGGATCTGGCCAGTTCAAAAAAGAAACCAAGATCTTATGGTGATACAAGTTTTGTGCAAGTTTGGTTAAAACAAGTGAATGAAGTATTGCCATGCAATACAAAGTCACCTACTGGAAGGCACCTAATTTTCTCTACTGCAGTATAACATAATGAACTGATATCTGTCAATGATGTATAAACAATATTGTACTATATATACAATATGTTATAACAACACACTTGGATTAAAATGTACATATATAAAAACCCACAGTTATTTTCATATTGAATTGGTTTGGTCATTATAAAAAAGTTATCATATAAGTTATTGATATTAACAACAAAGGGAAACTAATCCTAAAAAAAAAATATATAAAAAATCCGTCTTATGTTGGTGAACATTTGTGCCAAGTAACATCACAATCCCTCCATGCATGAAGAAGAAATGCTCCAGACAAAGTCATTCTTGTGTCTGACCTTTGCTCTCTAAGTGTGACCTTGACATTAGACCTTGGGCCTGGGTTTTGCACATGACATCTTGTCTCATCCAGGGAAATATTTGTGCCAAATGATATCTAAATCCCATTTTGCATGCCAAAGTTATAGACCGGACAGGAAAAAAATCCTATTGACCACTGATCTCAAAGTGTGACCTTGACCTTTAAGCTAGGGTACTGGGTGTTGCACACGACACGTCTTCTCATCATGGGGAACATTTATGCCAAGTAATATTGTAATCCCTTGATGGATGACAGAGTTCTGGATCGGACAGGAAAAAAACCTTATTGACCTTTGACCTCCAATTGTGACCTTGACCTTTGAGCTAAGGGTCCGAGCTTTGTGCATGACATGTTGTCTCATCATGGTGAACATTTGTGCCAAGTAATATTAAAATCCCTTCATGGATGGCAGAGTTATGGACGGGACAGGAAAAAAACCCTGATGACCTTTGACCCCAAATTGTGTCCTTGACCTTTGAGCTAGGGGTCCAGGATTTGCGCATGACAGGTCACCTCATCATGGGGAACACTTGTGCCAAGTGATATTAAAATCCCTTAATGAATGTCAGAGTTATGGACCGGACACGAAACAGACCCTGTTCATGCTATGTTAACAGTTGACTGCTAAGTGTGACCTTTATCTTCGAGCTAGGGGTCTGAAAGTTGTGCATGACACATCGTCTTATTATGAGGTACATTTGTGCCAAGTAATATTAAAATCCCTTCATGGATGGGAGAGTTATGGACTGGACAGGAAAAAAGCCCTGTTGACCTTTGACCTCCAATTGTGACCTTGACCTTTAAGCTAGGGGTCCAGGTTTTGCGCATGACCCATCATCTCATCATGGGGAACTGTGTGGTGGGAGACATAACAAGAGATGGCCCTAGGTCGCTCATCTGAGAAACACACTAGTTTTTGACCCTAGATGACCCATTTTCAAACTTGGCTCAGATTTCATCAAGGCATCATTCTGACCAAACTTCATGAAGATCAACTGAAAAATACAGCCTCTATCACATATACAAGGTTTTTCTTTGATTTTACCTAGTGACCTACTTTTTAATACCAGATGACCCATATTCGAACTCAACCTAGATTTTATCCAGACAATCATTCTGACCAAATTTTATGAAGATCAATTGAAAATAACAGCTTCTATCGCAAACACAACGTTTTTCTTTGGTTTGACCCAGTGACCTAGTTTCGGACCCCAATGACCAATATTCAAACTTGACCTAGATTTCAACAAGGCAATCATTCTGACCATATTTCATGAAGATCAATTGAAAAATACAGTCTATATTGCATACATAATGGTTTTCTTTGAATTGGCATAGTGACCTACTTTTTAATTCCAGATGACCCATATTCAAACTTGACCTAGATTTTATCAAGGCAATCATTCTGACCAAATTTCATGAAGATCAATTGAAAACTAGAGATGCTTTTGAGAAAAGCGCATGTCTCCCACAACTTCCCCTGAGATGATGAAAAATGTTAGTTTCTCTAGATGTTTTAGACGAGTGGATCCAATTAGATGGTCTGGATGAGTGGATCCAATCAGTAATTCAAGGGCCATAAATGAAAAGTGCCTGGGCGGATTTGGCTAGTTATCGAACTTGGGTAAGGTCTTATGGCCAAACACATTTTGTTCAAGTTTGGTGAAGATCGGATGAGAAATGTTCGACTTAAGAGTGCGGACAAGAGTAAAAAGGCCGATTTTTCGATAATTTAAGGGCTGTAACTCCAAAATGCCTGGACCGATTGGCTAGTTATCGAACTTGGCCGAGGTCTCATGGTCAAACACATTTTGTTCAAGTTTGGTGAAGATCGGATGAGAAATGTTCGATTAAGAGTGCGGACATGAGTAAAAAGGCCAATTTTTCGATAATTCAAGGGCCGTAACTCCAAAATGCCTGGACCGATTTGGCTAGTTATCGAACTTGGCCGAGGTCTCATGGTCAAACACGTTTTGTTTAAGTTTGGTGAAGATTGGATGTGAAATATTCGAATTAGAGTGCGGACAAGAGTAAAAAGACCGATTTTTGGTAATTCAAGGGCCATAACTCCAAGACGCCTGGACCGATTTGGCTAGTTATCGAACTTGGCCAAGGTCTTATGGTCAAACACATTTTGTTCAAGTCTGGTGAAAATCGGATGAGAAATGTTCGACTTAGAGTGCGGACAAGCTTTGTGACAGACACACACACAGACAGACAGACAGACTGGAGTAAATCAATATGTCTCCCACACCACTGTGTGGTGGGAGACATAAATACAGACTCTATTGCATACACCAGGTCCTTTGATTTGACCTAGTGACCCACTTTTTGACCCTAGACGACCCATATTCAGACTTGACCGAGATTTCAACAAGGCATTCTGACCAAATTTCATGAAGATCAATTGAAAAATACAGCCTCTATCGTATACACAAGCTTAATGTTGTCAGATGACAGACAGACAGACAACAGACAGATGACAGACAGGCAATGGATGCCGGACATCGAGCAATCACAAAAGCTAACAAGAGCTCCGCCAAGTGGGGCAATATACGCCCGAAGGATTACATTAAAGAATGGGAGCAAAATTTAAAGAACTTGACTGTTGTAGTCCAAAGGAGTGAAACAACAAAAGGAAAACTTCAAAAAACAAATCTAAGTCCACAAAAAAAATCAAAGCACTGAGAGGACTGATGTGGGCAGCGGTTGACAGCTTCTGGTGATGGGCATGAACAGTTAGCTTAAGTTTGGTGATTCTAGTTAAACTACTTTTGATTAATTAGCATTTTCAACCTTTCTTTTACCAAATCAAGGGGTAAAACTCTGCTTTTACTCTGTCAAAGGGGATAAAATAATATATGAGCAAAGCTCATGTGCTTATTGAAAATTGTGTGAGGTTTGGTTATTTTTTATCAAAATCTTTTTTGAATTATAAGCATTTTTTTAACAAATCAATGGGAAACACCCTGCTTTTACTGAAACAAGGGGAATAACAGTAAATGTGAGCAAAGGTCATGGACTAATTGATAATTATGTGATGTTTGGAGATTCTAGTTATAACAAGAGCTTGTAGAACACTTGCATGAATTAACTGACAATGCACAGAAATTTGGTCACTGCCTACTGGACATTTAACGTATTGATCTTAAATCAATAATCATGGGTCATTTACCAGTCTAAAATGACCTCCGTATCAAATGTGATCTTAGACCAAAGCATAATCTAGTTTTCTGGCAAAAAAGTTCTATTGTCAATGTGATATTGACCTTTGACCTACTGAACTCAAAATCACTAGGGGTCATTTCCTGGTCATGACCAATCTCCCGATCTCATGATCCTAGGCCCAAGCGTTCTCCAGTTATCATCCGGAAACTGATTTGTCTACAGACCGACCAACATCCATCATCAAACATTAATATTTACAACATACCCCTCCTCCTTCGAATGAGGGCAATTAAATTTCAGATTAGAAGATGCCCATGTCTCCCTAGTCCCCCAATGCATAGTCGTAATAGGCAAGAAGTCAATAGAGGATAGGAGCGAAAGACAAAGAGACACTTATGTTCGGCTGCAACAGAGATCATCTACTTGGCATGTCCAATCATCCTATGAAGTTTCAACATTCTGGGTCAAGTGATTCTCAAGTAATTGATCCAGAAAGAGTTTTTCCATCTTCATGTCTCTGTGACCTTTCCCTTAAGTCAAGTGACCCCAGAACATTAAGGGTTATCGACTTTGTAATTCCTATCATTGTGATTGAAGGTTCTGGGTCAAATGATTCTAAAGTTATTGGTTGGAAACTGTTTTCAAAGTTCTGGTTCCTGTGACCTTTACTTTTGATCAAGTGATTCAAAAATCAATAGGGATCATCTACTCTACATGTCCAATCATCCTATGAAGTTTCAACATTCTGGGTCAAGTGATCCTCAAGTTATTGATTAGAAACGGGTTTCCATGTTCAGGCCCCTGTGACATTGACAGGTGATTTTTTCATATTTTTTTTTCAAATGAGATCTGATCTTGGTAAAAGCAGGCTATGAATATATTATACATAAATTACATAGATAAAAGACACTTCAGAATAGTTCTTAAACTAAAAGCAACCATAAAAGAATATTTACAATGAAATTAAATGTTTCTTTCAATTTTAAAACAACCAAAACAACTACTACTATCTCCAATATCAGCACACATCATGACCTTCGGGTTGCATTCAGTCATTTTTCAGCTGTAGATTAATATAATATGCCTCATAATCATGACAATATGCATGTTTTAGTATTGTTATATTTTCTGGTCCTTTGGGATCATGGAGTCCATTCAACATATGTGTAAGAGAGTTCTGCTTAAGCCGGTGCTAGGGGGTGTAAGAGGTGTTGCACATTTCATTACCTCTCATGAACAGACTCAATCAGAGTAGCGAACTATTTTCTCTGGATGTGATGAGTCTGCTATTATTCATCTTGGTTGCATTCTATGCTTCCAAAGGATCTTTTTACGAATTTTATTGTTCAAATTCAAATATTGAAAATTGATTTTTTTCTAACTTAGTTTGAATGATCTCAAATGATTTCATTGCAGTCTTCCAAATCCCGCTATTGTATAATTATCCGAGAAGAAATGGTATGCCAGAACGTGAATATTTGGGAACGAAAACACCGCAAATCTACCGGCGATTAAAAGGCGAATTTGTTAAAAATAATGTTTCTTTCGAGTTAATTATACCCTTTAATGATATGTCAATCACAAACACCAGCTGGAATGTAATATTAAATCAAACTGAAGTGCATACGTTCGCATTTTCGGGAAACAGGTACGAATTTTTCGGCCCCTCCTTTACGACTGCAATTATTTTCCTAAGTCGTGCAAATAAAAATTATTAACGTAAATAATATGAAAGGATCGTATCTTTCTCTATGAAAACAAGAGCCATGTCAGACATGGCTAATCCCCCCACCGGGCATATCATAATTGGATGTGGTCCGCATCAGGGGTTTTAAGATGTGGAAGAAAGAATAAGTCAGTAGTGCGGTGGTTTACTGCTAAATTTTATTAATTTTCATGAAGAGTATAACTATGATATTTTTCTATATGGCTACTGTAAAAAGAAGGAATGGAAAGCTAACAGGGAACAAGAGTGCGAGAATGTCACAATATATGCCCGTCAAAGCAAATTTCTTTACTCTAGCAGCTGTATTTGCAAATGGAATGTTAATTTTGTGGTTGTTTAGTAATCATTGTAAGTCTTTTGTTTTTTAAAGTCCACAAAAAAACTCCTTACTAGGTAGAGATACCTTATATATAATAAAATTAATAAAATACACCTAAAACTGGAGAGTAACATCTATGCTGTACAACAGAAAAGTGGTCTTGTTTTTTCCCTAGGGTCAATTATAAAAATGTTACAATATAAGTTATTTATAGTAACAACTAAGGGAAGTTAATCTTAAAAAAAAAAAAAAAAAAAAAAAAAAAAATTGCAAGTCCACACAAAAATCTTTATCAGGAAGAGACTGGTCAAAATACACCTCAAAATTGGATTTAGCATGTTTGTTGTACTACAGAAAAGTGGTCTCGATTTTTCCCTACGACTAGTAATGAAAAAGTTACAATAAAAGCTATTTAAAGTAACAACAAAGGGAAGTAATTCTAAAGAAGGGAACTGCGCATGACACTTCGTCTCATGATGGTGTATAATTGTGCCAAGTTACATCAAAATCCCTCCATGCATGAAGAAGAAATGCTTCGGACAAAGTCATTCTTGTATTTGACCTTTGGCCTCTAAGTGTGACCTTGACCTTAGGCCTAGTGACCTGGATCTTGCGCATGACACTCCGTCTCGTGGTGGTAAACATTTGTGCCAAGATATATCAAAATCCCTCCATGCATGAAGAAGATATGCTCCGGACAAATTTCTTTAAGAAAATATGATAAAGGGGAATAACTCAAAAAATAGGCAAGGTAGAGTTATTGTTCTTGCACACTGCACTTCCTCCCAATGTGTTCTATCAGTGTATGAAGTTTGAAGAAAATCCCTCCAGTACTTTTGGGGTTATGCTCCGGACAAAATGTTTTAAGAAAATATGATAAAGGGGAATAACTCAAAAAATAGGCAAGGTAGATTATTGTTCTTGCACACTGCACTTCCTCCCAATGTGTTCTATCAGTGTATGAAGTTTGAAGAAAATCCCTCCAGTACTTTTGGAGTTATGCTCCGGACAAATTTTTTTAAGAAAATAAGATAAAGGGGAATAACTCAAAAAATAGGGAAGGTAGAGTTATTGTTCTTGCACACTGCACTTCCTCCCAATGTGTTCTATCAGTGTATGAAGTTTGAAGAAAATCCCTCAAGTACTTTTGGAGTTATGCTCCGGACAAATATCGTTGCGGACGCACGGACGGACGGACACACGGACGGAGAGCATTTCTAATATCCCCTTCACCTTTGGTGGGGGGATAAATTAAATAGGATAACACCTCTTCTGTTGCTTTCATGCAATATATCTTTTCATAAACCCATTTCTATGCTACAAAGTTCAACGGAAACACGGGTGCAATTTTATCCGAAAATAGAACGCCGTGCTAGTTAGATGTTTTAAAGGTAAAGGTAAAAGGTAAAGATAAAGGTAAAGGTAAATTTTATTTACCGTCACTTTGTGAAACAATTAACATAAGCTCTGTAGAGCTTTTGAGCGACCCTATTTTAAGAACAGTTAAAACCAATTATACCTTACTCCCAGCAATTTGCTGGTACCCATTTACAGCTGGGTCGACTGAGGCAATCGTGATAAAGTGCCTTGCCCAAGGACACACCGCAATGG
This sequence comes from Mercenaria mercenaria, assembly GCF_021730395.1. Classification (NCBI taxonomy): domain Eukaryota; kingdom Metazoa; phylum Mollusca; class Bivalvia; order Venerida; family Veneridae; genus Mercenaria; species Mercenaria mercenaria. The sequence continues at coordinate 60,570 of NW_026463237.1, read as the reverse complement.
GAGTAGCCAGAACTCGAACCAGGGGCCTTCACCTCCCGGCGTAGGAAAGCGTCTTAGCCCTCTCGACCACTGCGTCTATGTTTTCTGATCATGTGACCATAACAAGCTCATTGGTATTGTTATAATAATAAAATTTTGATTAACTTTTCTAGCAGGAACTTTTAATTTAAAACGTTTACAAAAGACGCAACTTGGTTTTAATACCGATTATAGATCTACGCGGAAGGTGCTGAAGTACTATACTATTTTGTAGGCTATTTATAGTTTATTTTGGTCACGTGATGAAGAATTGTTTTGGTCATGTGATCAAAGCAAGCATACTCATTTTCATACGCGTTGTTTTTGTTATAAAATATAGATTACGACAAATTTGTACTTAAGCAGTGCATTTTATTGACAAAGTTGAATCTCAGAAGCTTTCTGAAAGTTAAACAGACTTGAATTACGTAAAATTTATGGAGGACATGGAACTACTTGTTCTTCGGTTTCGGATAAGCGTTTTGACCGTAAATTTGTGGTATGGTAAATCTGTGGTCACGCTTCGCTGCCCACAATTATTCAAAGTCCACAAAAAAAAAATCCTTATCAGGTACAGGTACGTAAAAATACACCTAAAAATTAGAGGTACCATCCATGTTGTACCACAGAAAAGTGGTCTCGGTTTTTCCCTAGGGCCAATAATAAAAAGTTTCAAAATAAGCTATTTATAGTAACATAAAAGGGAAGTAATTAAAAAAAATTATTGTAAGTGAACAAAAAAGAGATCTGCCAAATAAAAACAAGGGGGCCAAGATGACCCCAGGTCGCTCACCTAAGAAACACACCATAACAGTGTAAAACATGTTTGACCTAGTGACCTTTACCACACAGAACAGAAGCCAAAGTAACCTCTTTTACATAACACTGATAAGTGATAATCAATAATCAATAATCGGTATATGGCTGATAAAGGTGACTGTCTTATCTGAACAGAGGTGTTGGCATTATTTTGTGATTACACACACTTATGTTAAAAATGTCATTATTTTAATATTTTCTGTAAGTTTGACATTATTTTTGTCAATATAAAGTTTATAGCAATTTAAATTCTCTTTCCGATGATACAAAATTTATTGTAGTTTCTCTTTGAGTTTCGAAGATATAAAGTGTTAAAGTACGGGAATATATATTTTTAGGCATAAAATTCTGTTTTGGATTACTTTCAAATTGAAATTCATATACAATTTCATTTTGATGCTTGAAAGTTTGATTTATAGTTAATAGACTTATCTTCCGAATCGGAATCGGTAAGTAATTATATAAAAAAAAGACGACCATCAAACTGAATAACACTACAAAAATAACGGATCATAAAATTTCTGAAAGTGCAAAAAGATCGCTGAGATCGAGACTCGTAACCGACTACAGTATTCTTTTGCTAAAAATTAAAAATTTTACGATAATATTACGTAATATTTTGATGATCAAACGTCGGTACATCACGGGTGACTTCCGCAGCAATTAACTCTTGGGGTGTCATAAAATATTTGAAAGCCGCGGTCCTTCTGTTTTGATTAACACTTCCCGTTATGTAAGGCCATAAATTCCAAGCCATCGTATACACAAATTGTTGTTTAGGGGAAATCCGCATGTATCACGCGTGACCTTCATGACCTAACACATTTAAAAATACTTTGATGTTAAATGGTTGTTATTTTTAGAACGAGGAAAGCCGCGAACCGGCCAGTTGCAAGCAGTTTTCTCAGTAATTTTCCATGACGTAGCGTCGTGCACATGTAGGAAAAAACCCCGGTGTCTTTCTTTGCAAAGTACTCGATAAATTTAAATAGTAACCACATGATCTTGTACGTAAATAATGATGACGAAATCCCATATTTTGAGTTAGTAAACATCCGGAATTTGTTTCTTTAGGAAAAGAACGAAAATAAAGCGATTGATTATGAGACACGGGATAAAACGATTCTGTTCAAATGGCCGTTAATCGGTATAATACGTTTCTATCGGGGAACCGATAGACTCGGGTCAATACGTTTCTGTTCGGTAATCGATAGATACGGTGATAAACGTATCCGTGTGGGAAAGGGTTAAAGAGAATTCCTATAATTTTTTTCCTTTCATAGAAATTTTTTAAATTCACATATATGATGGGAAAATTTGTGCTGAAAACAATGAACAAATAAAAACAATAGGTCACCAGGCTTGTTTTTGTGAAAAATTGTTTTGAACACACCCACTGTTGCTGAAACTGCTAGCGAGTTTTCAACATTTTCATAAGTTTCTGCTTTTTTATAAGTACCAACCAAAATATACATCAAGACAGCACAGTAAGGTTTTTTTTCTTTTTACAGATTTTATTATATACTTATTTGATATCATAGTCATATTTGTAATACTCTATCCTTACAATAATGGGTACAAATGAAAAAACTATATTGTTTCATATTTACTTTTGTGAACTTTTTTCAGTGAAAAATACCCATAGTGAAGAAATGTTTTTAAATTTTGAAAAAAACTCTTTCATAGAATTTTTTCCTTTTTTTATTGTGTATAGATAATTGTATTGTGAGCATAAAAATGGCTAAAACTGTATGAGTCACCAGGCTAAATTTTATGTTAAGACCGCTAGAATACAACACCTGTTCGGACGGAAAATGGCGCGAACCTGGCCAAATTGATTACATGTATGTCTGCTAGAAGTTAAAAAAAAGTTTAATTTTTTTTTAATTCTTTCTATAATTGAATACTAAATAATCTGAAAGGTGATATTGTCTTATCAGTACTAAGTCAATTATCTTACATTATATGAACAACACTGTCTTTGTACTAAAATGCGATGTGAAAACACAACCACAAAAAATAGCAAGATACCCGTCAGGCATGATACTTGTCAATACAACATAAACCAGTATCAACATTTGATTACTGATTAAACTTATCAAAAATGTTATTTCATTCAAGATTCCTCATATTTAAGTCTGTCTGTAATATGTTTCAACAAATGTTGACTTCAGTTCAGTTTTCCATAGAAAGTGTCGGCTGCGCAGAAAGATGCGCATAAAAAACTATCGGAATTCCCTTTAATGGAAACAAATATTCTGACCAATTTTCATTAAGATTGGACCAAAAAATTGGTCTCTTGAGATTAAACAAGCATTTTCTTAGATATGACCTAGTGACCTAGTTTTTGACCCTAGATGACCCATGTTCAAACTCAATCTAGATTTTATCAAGGCAATCATTCTGACCAAAATTCATGAAGATCAATTGAAAAATACAGCGTCTATCACATACACAAGTTTTTTCTTTGATTTGACCAAGTGACCTAGTTTTTGATCTCAGATGACCCATATTCAAACTTGACCTAGATTTCATTAAGGCAATCATCAAACTCGACGCATGGGGATGGGGGAAATAAAATCACATGTACAGAAAAAACTAAGTCGGTGACACCCCGGTTTTATTTGTCATTTGTAGTAAAGGCCATTTATGAAAAAAGGGGAAAAAACTCGCAAAGAATTGATTTTTGGTGAAAGTATTACACAATATGTATGTAACAGCATACTAAAAGTATAGAATGTTATCATGGTGCAAAATGCATTTTTTGGGGGTAAAAAGTTAAAAAATATGATTGAAACTGTGAATTTCTGGAATCGGCCCATAATGATGTCAATATTTTTATTAAGAAAGTGAAATTTTGCATGGTAGTAGAAAATTATAACACAAAAAAATTAAGCTCATGACTATTTAAAAAAATTCAAGATGGCCGCCAAAATCCAAGATGGCCACCATTACATTTCATTACACAGGAAAACCGTTTAAGCATTTCACAAAGTTCAAATAGTGTGAAAAATGACCAGCATCATAAAAGATACACACATTTTATCTCAAAACACACAAACTTCAGTCTTAAACAAATTCAACATGGCTTCTCAATTCCAAAATGGCCGCCATAGGGTCATTTAGACTATACAGACCCCGAATAAAGAAATGGCGCTAAAAATGGTTCGACTAAAAATATTTTTCTTGCATCAAACATGACCCCCATTTTTCTGATTTTGATTCAGCACTGACAATGTTCGTCAAGAGAATGTAAGATACAAACATTTAAAGTAGGTCCTGATGTGTGCTGCAGCCATTGGAAATATGACAATTTTATATAGAATAACGAAGAACAGCTATTTAGTCTGCTGTAACATACAAGGGAACATTAGCAAAAATTGAAATCTGGCTCTTTCGAGCTATTTTCCTTATTTTCTTTGCAATATTTGCTGAAATCAAATGATAGATCTATGCTTGACATGTAGGTAGCACTTTCATAATAAAATAGCAACACTACAGAATGTGTCATGTTGACTTAGATCATACACTACCACTGTAGTTTGGGATCTCATTGTTTAGCTAATTTTGCAGTTTGTGTGTTTGACTGAAAATATTTTTCTGCATCAAGCATGAACCCTGCTTCAGTATTGACAATATTCTGCAAGAAAATATAACTTACAGACATTTAAAATAGTCATTGGAAATATGTGTATGTTATAAAGAATAAAAAAAGAACAGCTATTAAGTGTGTCATAACCTTAAAAAAACATTAATTGAATACATTTTACTAAAGTACGATTCGCAATAGCATAGAAATTTATATCATAACAACACTTCAACATAGCATATGTAAATATCAGGATACGAGTTATATGACACAGGAAAATGCTTACGCCTTTAGTATCATGAATAATGTAATGTATCCAATCGCTATGGTGACTGTGCTATGTTAAAACGTAGAGCTGTGAGACCATATACAGTACCTTATAAATATTTTTATTCTCTGGCTACCTCGCCTAAATGATTCATGACTGTAATGATTTCAGGGATCAGGCGAATCACTCAATGTTTCAAACTAACAACCTTAAACTAATGATAATCAGCTCAAACTCCTATAGGCTGGGAATACTGTATTTAACTTTTTTCTTTGAAGTTCCTGTCCGCCAATGAATCGACAACATACGAGTGTCCTTTCGCATAGATGTTCAGCCGGTGTTCTCTTATATGAAGCTGCAACTCAGTATGATTGCCCTAACTCTCGGGTGCTCAGTGCTTATATGCTATAAAATATAGCATTAGCTTTGGCTGTACTTCAGCGATAACGCTGAACATCGTTCCCTTACTGACTCAGACGATTACCAAACCAAACGTCTCTGTCTCAGATTTCCGATGATCAGCCTATATTTTCTATCGTCTATCCCGTAAAGGTTTAATTTCTATGCGCTGGCGTTAACGCTCGAAACCTAGTTACAATACTGCAACTCTTCTTTAGTCTCAAACGTCTTTTTATATAATTTATCTGCCCAGACAGTGTAGCTGCAACAGCTTTTTTTTCAGGGATAAATTATAAGTTGAATCCTTGATGTGTGGATACAGAATGACTTCATTGTAATTCATCCACTCATCTATACCCTAGCAGAGGTGTGCTTTGACTGGTGCTATTTATGGAACTTGTTTCTGATTGGCCCAAATTCGAACATATTTTACATTGAATACACGAGTATATGGTCTAACAAATAGTTGGTCCTCTTTTACTATATGACTGTATATAACATAATGTGCGATGCTGAGATCCAGCTATGACTGTTATTAACCCAAGTCGTTCATAAGGTTATAACACACTAAATAGCTGTTTGTCTTTACACTATATAAAATTGACATATTTTCAGTGGCTGCAGCACACATCAGGACCAATTTAGAATGTCTGTAACTTACAATTTATTGAAGAATGTTATAAGTGCGGAATAAAAATCAAAAGAAAAGCGGCGGTTATGTTTGATGCAAGAAAAATATTTTCAGTAAAACACACAAATTGCAAAAATAGCTGAAAATGAGACCCCAGATTGTAGTGGTAGTGTATGATATAAGTTTCCATGACAAATACTGTCATGTTATTATTTCATTGTGAAAATGCTACGTACATGTCAGTCATAGATCTTTCATGTCATTTCAGAAATATAATTGCAAAATATAAGGAAAATAGCTCTACAGAGCAAAAAAAAAAAAGGAAGAAAAAGGCCGAGGACAATTTGTATGTGCCATTTCCTATTTAATGAAAAAGACAAGAACTGTCAGTGAACAGCACGCTCGACTATTCTCAGTGCTTGATAGTATAATATATGCTATGAGTAAAACTTTAACATTACAATAAGCATATTCTTAGTCGAAAAGGGGCCATAATTGAGTCAAAATGCTTGATAGAGTTGCCTCCTCCCTTTTTACAGACTGGGGTCATGATGGCCAACAAGTATGCAAAATATCAAAGCAATATCTCAATGGACTTTGAAAATATTTGGGATGGTACGCAAACTTTAACATTTGTGTAATGCTCACACTCACGCCAACGCCGGGGCGAGTAGGACAGCTCCCCTATTCTTCGAATAGTCGAGCTAAAAATTAACTGAAAACACTTTTTAATGTAATTTTGCCTCAAAACCATAAATTATCATATGGGAAATGATCTTACTAAGAAAGAAAAGTACCCATACTCGTATATTTTGTTAATAAATAATTAAGTCATTGCTGCTTTACGACAATTTCTACTGCCGAATGACTCGGCAATTTTGTCTTTGTACTTCACTATTGCCCCGTATTGAATCTGCTGGCAGAATGTTTTCCATCTTATGTAAACTGCATACTGTAACTAACAATAACCAGCTTATTATATGTAAAAGCAATGATATGAGACAATTTGACATAAAATCGACGACAATTCTGGTTTAAATGTCGTTTTTATGGCGGATATATTGGATTTAGGACGCCATTTTGTTTTCTTCTAAATTTCTAATTAGTTTACATTTTGCACAATATAATAATCTAACGTTGTGCCAAAGTTGGACCTCGTTAGATGTATAAATCTGTTGTTATGAGCCGATTCCAGAAATCCGCAGTTTCATTAATATTTTGAACATTTTAACCCCAAAAATAGACATTTTGCATCATGATACTTTTCTATACTTTTTATATGTTGTTGCATACATCTTGTATAATACTTACACAAAAAATCAATTCTTTGCGAGTTTTTTCCTTTATTTGGCATTTTGGCCATAAATGGCCTTTACTATTGGACTCTGTATACATTTTAAAAACCATTTATTGAAAAAAATCAAAAATTTAATTCAGGGATTTTGTAATATGCTGATTTAAAGCCAAAAAATGCTGCGAAACTGAACGTCAATTTTTAGTCAAAAACGGCGATTTTCTTTCCATTTTTCAAATATTTATCGATGTAAAACAATGATTTTTACATCATCATTCTCGTCAAATAATGTATAATTTAAGAAAATTTGTTGGCTGATGCCGTTGCAGTACCCGTAACAGTTGCCAAGGATACGCGGCAACGTCAGTTTCAAAAACGGGCTTTGGTGGTCAACTTTGACGTCGCGTGTACAAAAACTGGTTGGCTCTATTAGGCCACACCAAATTGATAAGTTGTTCATCGGATTTTTTTCTGAAAAATTTGAGGCGGGGAGCGAAAAAATAATTTAAATATTTTTTTTGGTTTTTGAGAAAATCAGGAGCGTGCGAAGAGCGAAGAAATATATTTGTCTTCATTTGGCTCTCGACTGACTAATAAAAACCTTAAAATAGAATGTATAGCCCTTTTAAATTAAAAAGTAAGTTCCCAGGGATTGAGAAAATCTAACCCGCAGACGCACAACAAAGCGAACTCGTGAAAAAAGGTAATAACATTGTCATACAGTACACTGCAATCAAATATCGAATCGAATATTTACTGCTATGAAAATGTGGCATTCTTAGCTGACTTTACAAAGTTTTTGATACATCAAATATCTATGTGAGTGTTGCTAGATCTATTAAAGCTTCCGATTTGAAACTAAGAACAGTTATTTACTGTCAAAGTCTACACCAGGAGAAACAATACTCTTAAGACTGAATCTAGACAGAGTTATGCCCCTTTTTAACATAGAATATTTTTAATAAAGTTTTATATAATGACCAATAGCTCTGTACTTTAATAGCTTCTGACTATTATGCCCCTTTTACTGGCCAAGCTCTGATTTAGAAAAGTCGAGCATGATGTCTTATGTACAGCTCTTTTTTCTAACTTTAAACTTTCATAACATATTAAATTTGTTGAAACAAAGTCTCAATTAAAGTCTGAAATGGAGATTAACGTGCATTAACATTAGTCTACTAAATGATTGGAAAATCTGAAAATCAAAACTGTCCTGAAAACAACTCGTAATGTAAATTCCTTACCCCACCAACTTTCGTATGCAAATGCTGATCATTTGGACAGGAAAAAACAGAAAACAGATAAGTGACATGCATCAATAAGTATTTACCCTTACCAAAATAATGTAGATTGATGTTATCAAACAAATTAGTATGTTTTTCTTCATCCAGTTTTCAGTGAAATAAATCGATTTTGTAGTATGTAATTTGGTAAACATTTGAAGAAAATGGCGTAACTGCATAAAGGGGAAATAACTTTAATGCAACTAAATATAAGTATTATGATTTATTATAGACGATGTGCGCGAAGTATGTATTTATTTTGATTAAAATCCATTTGAGAACAATCTGGGACTGGAAGTATAAGCATTTATACACTTTTACGTCCGTAAAATGTAGCGCACCAAAAAATTTTGGATTGATTTTTTTCAATGGGGCGAGCGCAGGCCAAAAACAAAAAAAAATATTTTTTTTGTGTTTCTGAAAATATACGAGCGGCAAATCCGATGAACAACTTTTTAATTTGGTGAGGCCTTAGTATAAAATAAACTGCATCTTGTTTGAAATATGGTCAACTTTACACATGCAAAATTTCAAGACGCTACTCGAAAGTTCGCAAAGTGTCGCGTTCTACCTTAAACAACTTTGGTAGAAGTTTCATCAAATTCCATTCAGTGGTTTAGGTGATGTCTTTTAAACACAACTGTTGATGACCGACGGAAATACAAACACAAGGACGCACACACGACAGATGACGGACACAGGGTAATCACAATTGACTCACCATGACCATTGCTCAGGTGGGCTAAAAACTAAATTGATACTACTAAATAAAACACACAGTACCATTAGCATTAGAATTCAGTTACCTTTTCTTTATCAACTGTAACAGGTCCACCGGCAATTTTGTTTGCACCACCCCCACTTTGACCTACAGAAAATAAATATAATTATAAGATGAAAACTAAAGTACTTGCAAGCATGCATCAATAAAAGAAATCACTCTACCAACATAAACATAACAGTTCTCAAACTTCCTGTTTCATTTCATAAGTTAATGTTTCCTTCACCATCAGTATAACTCTGTTTGGCTGAAAATAACATGAGCAATACCCAAAAAGGGAAGTTTGATCTGTAATTCAGAAATGAAAGTTTTTATTTAGATTGGCTATGAGCATGATGGCACTAGATCACTCACCTGAATTTCAGGGCTTAAACAGGCCAGAGAGCATGTAACTTTGGAAGAAGGATTTGTAACAAGTTTGGGAGAGGACCTTATAATGATACTACAGACCAAGTTGGGTGAAAATCCATTAAGCTGTCATTTAAAGGTATTTCTATTTCTCTATCTAGCAACAGAGGGCCCCTCCCCCTTCGAACAAATGCATCAGATGACTTTATAAAAGTGCTACAGACCAAGTTTGATGAGGATCCATTAAGTAATTCATGAAAAGAAGTTGTTTAAAAGTGTTTCTGTCTTTATCTAAAGCAGCCTCTGAAAGGGGCTAAACACACCTCCACCCCACCTTTCCTCCATTTCCCTCATTTCAATATAAATGAAGCTACAGACCAAACTTGATGAAGATCTGTCAAGCAATTCATGAGAAGAAGTTTAAATGTATTTCAATTAGAGACGTCAACGAATAGCAATTTTGGTATTCGAATATTCGATCAACCTTCTGAACGAATATTCGAATATTCGGTCATCAAATGATAAACAAATCAACTCAAAATCTTATGAATTTATCGTACCCTTAGCAGCGATCTGCATTAATTAATTCTACTTTCTTTTACACCGGAAATAATTTAGACATTGACAAATTAAGATTGAATATAATCGTTCTCATCGCTTGTTCATCTTTTGAATATAAAGTATTTGTTATTTGCTTTCATTTACATATAATTTATACAGGTTTTACTTATTTTTACATGGATGTAGCTCTCCCGTAAGTAAGGTTCTCTCCACACATATTTCACGTGGCCGATTTTCAATCGGATGATAGCGTGAAATACTTTAAAAAGACAGGCGGCATTCTTGCATTTTGACAGTAGATTCACGTAATAGCATGAACAATATTTTCAATTAAATGAGGTGTAAAATTAAGACCATGGGGGTGGGGGAGTCTAATAAAAGATACAGTATGCTTAACTTTACCCTTAGTCTGAATATTGAGTAGATTCTACTATTTTTTACTATACGAAATGCATTTATTATCAACAGGAAGATCCATTTTACATAAAAATGTATTGTATTGAACATAAAAATAAAATTCATCACATCTGACTTGTTTTCAACACTTTTTCGGCATTTTTCTTTACTCAAATACATCTTAAATTGACTTTGACTGGAATCCGAGTCATTAGTTCAAGTGCTTTCTGATGATTTTTAATTACATGCGGTTCGCACCTACCGAAAACAAGGCGATTTATAACGGATTTACATTAACTGGGGACCAATAAAATTTCTAATATTAAGCAATTAGCGGTATTTACTACAGGGTACAATGTCATCACCATAGCAATGTACATTCTCGGCACGCTAATATACAAAGTGACACGTCTGACAGCGACAGAAGCCATTTTCGCGCTTATATGAAAGCGAATTTTGGTAAATTAGATAGACGAACATACTAGTTCTTTCATTTAGTTTTTATTTATTTCTTATGATCTTATATGTTTTTACGAATATTCGAATAGTGTAACAGTATTCGAATATTCGTGTCATGAAGGAATATTCGAATATTCGTTGCCATCCCTAATTTCTATTTTTACCTCTAACTGCACCTAACAGGAGCCAAAAATGAGCCAAGTGCCCGAACTTGAACAAACTCCCGAAAAAAACATTAAAATGATACTATAGACCAAGTTTGATGAAGATCAATCAAACAGTTCATGAAAAGAAGTCAATTAAAAGTATTTCTATTTTCATCTCTAGTGAATCCTAAAAGGAATCAAACCCACTAATTGGAAAATTGCACCCAATCTGTACAAAATTGGGAGAAGGCCTTATCAGTACGCTACATGCAAAAATTGATGAAAACTCATCAAGCACTTCATGCGAAGATGTTCTTTAAAAATATTTCTATTTCAACTCTAGTGGCCCCAAAAAGGGATAAATGTTAAAGTGTATTCTAACAAATACAAGTATTGGAAAATACCTTGTGATGATCCTACAGAACAAGTTTGATAAAGATCCATTATGCAGCTAATGTGAAGTTTGTTCAAGGTATTTCTCCTTTTAGTCCCAGTAGCCCCTAAATAGGCCAAGATCAGACTTTAATATTGATGCTACATAGCTTAATGAAGATCCCTAACCCCATTTTAACAACATTTGGAGAAGTCCTCATAATAATGCAACAGACCAACTTTGATGAAGATCCATCGAGCTGTTCATGAGAAGAAGTTTTCTATTTTTATCTGTAGAGAGAGGACCTTTCAAGGATGCTACCCTCATGAAAAACAATCAAAATATTTCTGAATTGTAATCTGAATAATTGCTGAACATTTCTAAATTTGTCCGAAAGTACCTTTGTTGCTAATTTATTAATACCTGCTTGAATTGGTACAATTAAAAAAATCAGATGTCAATTCATAAATGTTCAGAAATAAAGTCAACATAACTCAGAAAAACAAGAGCTGTCACTAATGGTGACAAACGCCCCCGCAGCGCCTTGACCTTTGACCTAGTGACCCCGAAGTCAATAGGGGTCTTGTACTCAATAAGTACTATCAGCATGTGAAGTTTGAAGGACCTGGGTGCAGTGGTTTGCGAGTAAAGTGCCTTCATGCAAAAAGTTAACATTGGCCCCTGTGACCTTGACCTTTGACCTGGTGACCCCAAGGTCAATAGGGGTCTTGTACTCAATAAGTACTATCAGCATGTGAAGTTTGAAGGTCCTGGGTGAGTGGTTCGCGAGTAAAGTGCCTTCATGCAAGAATTTAACACTGGTCCCTGTGACCTTGACCTTTGACCCCAAAGTCAGTAGGGGTTGTGTACTCCTGGGTGCAGTGGTTCGCAAGTAAAGTGCCTTCATGCAAAAAGTTAACATTGGCCCCTGTGACCTTGACCTTTGACCTTGTGACCCCAAAGTCAGTAGGGGTCATGTACTCAATAAGTACTATCAGCATGTAAAGTTTGAAGGTCCTGGATGCAGTGGTTCACGAGTAAAGTGCCTTCAGGCAAAAAGATAAAATTGGCCCCAGTGACATTGACCTTCGATCTGATGACCCTAATGTCAGTAGGGGTCGTGTACTCAATAAGTACTATCAGCATGTGAAGTTTGAAGGTCCTGGGTGAAGTGGTTCGCGAGTACAGTGCCTTCAAGCAAAAGTTAACGTTGGCCTTCATACAAAAAGTTAACGTTGTGATGAACGAACGGACGGACAGTTGAAAACTAATATGCCTCCCTTCGGGGGCATAATTAAGACATAATTCAGAAAACTTCAGACATATTCAGGCATCAGTTCATTCACAATTAGAAAATCTCAGTCATCAAAACAGAAATATTCAGCCATTCAGAAAATCTCAGACATCAATTCAGAAATAATCAGAATATGGAAGCTAAATCAAACACAATTTAAGACTCGACTTAAAATGCATAAGACATGTGTGAAGCTTTGTAGTTTTTGAGAAATCTGCTTACATGCAACACTTACCAAAAGTTTTTATCTTATGTATGGGCTTAATTAGGGTGACAAAATGTTCAGTTTAATATATTTAAGCCACAAATTCAGAAATATTCAGCCATATTTTCTGAAATATTCAGAAAAGCTAAGATATAAGATATAAACTAGAAATGTGTCCATGGGACACAGATGCCCCCACTACATGACATTAGAATGGCAACTTTTTCCTAGGTCAGGGGCCATAACTCCTACAATACTACATGAATCCAGATGCGAAACCCCAGATGCACAACTAAACATGCTGACCAACATTCCTGTAAACTTTGGTGACTCTAGGTCAAGTATTTTTGGAGCTACGCGCTGCACAACATTAAACTGACCAATTTTTAACTAAGTCAGGGGCAATAACTCCTACAGGACTGGCTGAATCCAGACGCAAAACTCCAGGTGCACAACTTCACATGCGGACCATCATTTCTGTAAACTTTGGTGACTCTAGGTCAAATACTTTCGGAGCAAAGCGCGACACAACATAACAAGAGGGTCATGATGGCCCTATATCGCTCACCTGTTATCATTGCACTTGAGGACAAGAATGTCCTCAGAAAAAATATCTAAGTCCAAAGGACAGGAACAACAAAGGGAAGAAATTTAACCAAAAAGAAAAAAAATTCTTACAAGGTATAGATTATACATGCCATATTTTCAGACGGTCAATAAAGGAGATTTGCCTCAGCAGGGCTTTTTTTTAAGGGAGATTTGGGTAAAAATAAGGGAGACTTTTATTCGGTCATTTTTTACGTGCTAAATAGCCGTTTTCATGAAAAAATCATCAAGTTTTTTTTACATTGAATTGATGAGTGGAGCCAACAGTTGTGTACAGAATGCATGATTATTACTTATAGCACTTAACTTAATCCAAGGAAATTCAGAATTCCATGGAAGATTGAACCAGGAACTTTGTTTTTGCTTTATGTGTTGATGCTTCTGCATCTGGAGAGAGTGATCTATTTGGCCTGTTTAAGCATACAATACTCAAAAACTTGCGAAGATATCATGTCAAAACAGTCTTTTAAGGGCAGTCATTTCTTTTCATAAATGAAGTTGTTAAACCAAAAATGAAAGTCGTTCTTTTGCTGGATTGTCCATATTTAGATTAAAACTACATGTATTTAACCTGGGAATTCTTCTCCTGTTAATTATTGCAACATGACAATATCACAAAGGAATGGCAGTCAATTATTCGGGCAGTATGAATTGCAATTTATTTCATAAAATTCACTTATCCGAATTCATGTTTGTCCGAAATTCTGTGTAGTCTGACATTAACTCGCCAATTTTGTTAAGTCGTTGTCGATTTTTTGCATGTTGTGCAAGTATTTAAATTGAGAAACATAAACTCGGTGTTAGCACTAACCTGTCTCACCCTCTGATGGCTCGATAAATACGGGAAAAGACTTCAAAAGAGTGTTTCCCGATAAATATTGAGGTCAGCGAAAACGAAAGTACACGTTGGCAGGTGGCGGTAAAATGACGTAATTTTAAGACTGGTTTACATAATTGTTTTGAAAAACTACGGATCAGTGGCTTGATGTTATTGAATCAGTCTAAAATATCGCATGCACATGTTTACAATTGCCTACCAGTAAGATTAAATGGTTAATTGTTTGCAGATGTTGACAGTAGGTGGTAAGATAATTAATGCCTCAGGCGTGTATCTCTCTCGATAAACAAGCTATGGATTATAGACAACTATCAAAATTATGTTTGAAGAGTATTTCCGGGCTACTTGATATTGAATTTCAAGTATTTTCTAAAGGTCTACATTGGGTCCGAGATACGATTTTTCGACAGAGGACTTGTTTTCTGAATTTATTTTTTACGGGAGTTTTTCATGTCCCGGCGGGAGACCGGGAGATATACTGAAAATACGGGAGAAAAAGTCTCCCGGCGGGAGATATGGCATTTATGATAGATATGTCAAAATATACCTAACAAGAGTTGTCGGTGGACAACAACGCTCAACTATTCAACAGCCTTGTCGATTGAATGAACAAGAAAGTCGAAAAAAGGGGCATAATTTAGTAAGAAGCAAAATAGAGTTATGGAACCTGCACAGTGCTTATCAGCTCATGACAGTGGACAATTGTGTGAAGTTTCAATCCATTCCCATTAGTGGGTACTGAGATACCAGCTTACATAATTATAAGAATTTAACAAAAAACTCCTAAGTTAAAAAAGGGGCATAATTTTGTAAAATGCGAAGTTGAGTTATTGCCCCTTGGCACTGCATGTCATATCATGACAGTGAACAAGTGTGTGAAGTTTCAATCCTTTCTCATTAGTGGATACTGAGATACCAGCTTACATACAAAAACTTAACCAAACATTTCTATGTTGAAAAAGGGGCATAGTTTTGTAAAAAAGCAAAATAGAATTATGGGCCCTGCTTTGTGCATGTCAGATCATGACAGTGAACAAGTGTGTGAAGTTTCAATCCATTCCCATTAGTGAGTACTGAGATACCAGCTTACATACAAAACCTTAACCAAAAATTTCTAAGTCGAAAAAGGGGCATAATTTTGTAAAAAAGCAAGATAGAGTTATGAAACCTGTGCAATGTAAGTCAGTTTATCACAGTAAATAAGTGTGTGAAGTTTCAATCCATTCCCACAAGTGGTTACTGAGGTACCAGCTTACATACAAAACCTTAACCAAAAATTTCTAAGTCAAAAAAGGGGCATAATTTTGTAAAAAAGCAAAACAGAGTTATGGAACCTGTGCAGTTTAAGTCAGTTTATCACAGTGAATAAGTGTGTGAAGTTTCAATCAATTCCCACAAGTGGTTGCTGAGATACCAGATTACATACAAAAACTTAACCAAATCGGGACGCGGACGCGGACGCCGATGCAGACGCGAACGCCAACGCATGGGCGAGTCCAATAGCTCTCCATGTTGTACCACAGAAAAGTGGTCTCGGTTTTTCCCTACGGCCAATAATAAAAAAGTTACTAAAAATAAGCTATTTATAGTAACGTAAATGTGAAGTAATTAAAAAAAGAATATTATAAGTGAACAAAAGAAGGATCTGCCAAATAAATCTGTTGACATAAATGAAATTTCAGATCAGTATCTTCATTAGTTACGAAGATATACCCATTTTAATTTGAAATAAAGGGAGGTAATTTGACATAAAATCAGTACATATTATCTACCCTGATTGTCTCTGTCCAACTAATAACAATAATGAAATTTCAAATAAGTCCTGTAAGTATTTACTGATATAAATCCATATTTATTACAATCAGGGGAGGTAATCAGATATAAAATAACTCTGGAACCTACGATTGGATCTGATTCGTCATGGAATCCAAAATTTATAGTTGTTGAAGATATTTTGGAAGTTTGTATCAAATAAAACCATAAATGAAGTCTCTATATGGCTGTAAAAGCCAATATAGCCAATTTTGGACCTTTAAGGAGCCATAACTCTGGAACCCATGATGGAATCTGACCAGTTCAAGAAAGGAACAAAGATCTTGTGGTGATACAAGTTGTGTGCAAGTTTGGTTAAAATCAAATCATAAATGAAGTTGCTATTGTGCAGACAATGTCAAAATAGCCAATTTTGGCCCTTTCAGGGGCCATAACTCTAAAACCCATTATGGGATCTGGCCGGTTCAAGAAAGGAATCGAGATCTTATGGTGACACAAGTTTTGTGCAAGTCTGATTAAATTCAAATCATAAATGAAGCTACTACTGTGCAGACAAGGTCAAAATAGCTAATTCCGGCCCTAACAGGGGCCATAACTCTGGAACCCATTAAGGAATCTTGCCAGTTCCAGAAAGGAACCAAGATCTTATGGTGATACAAGTTGTGTGCAAGTTTGGTAAAAATCAAATCATAAATAAAGCTGCTATTGTGCAGACAAGGTCAAAATAGCTATTTCTGGGCCTTTCTGGGGCCATTACTCTGGAACCCATAATGGAATCTGGCCAGTTCCAGAAAGGAACCAAGATCTTACGGTGATACAAGTTGTGTGCAAGTTTGGTAAAAATCAAGTCATAAATAAAGCTGCTATTGTGCAGACAAGCTCAAAATAGCTAATTTTGGCCCTTTCAGGGGCCATAACTCTGGAACCCATAATGGGATCTGGCCAGTTCAAACAAGAGTGCCAGAATGTCACAAAATACGCCCGTCACAGCAAATTTCTTTACTCTAGCTCCTGTATTGCAAATGTATTTTAATTTTGTGGTTGTTTAGTAATCATTGTAAGTCTTTTGTTTTCCTAAGTCCACAAAAATCAGGGGCAATATTTTTTAAAACTCCCTATTTTGACATAAAAAAAACTAAATTTTGGTTAAAAGTATTACCTCCCTTTAACACAGTTCAAAATGTACTAAAAGAGTTGTCTGCTATTTTTATCAAACAACAAATTTAACAGCTTGTCAAGGGCCTTATATTTAACTTATATCTATGTTTCTAATGAAAGAGAAATGAAGATTAAAATGATTAGTAAGCAGATCCCGATTGAAAAATAAACATCAGGAGTAACGGGTAGTCTACATTGTGGTGGCAAAAAAAAAAAATCGAAACGAATTTTATCCGAAACCATGAATTACTGGATAAGACATCTCCTTAAAAAGTTCCGAGGGTGTTCGGTTGACCCGAGGTTCCGTGTTTTGACCCGCGAAAATCAAGAAAAAACTCGAATTTGACCCACACAAAAGTGTCCCGTGCATCGGCTCCATCCGCTATATGCGTCTCGAGTTCTGCTTTGTCAAACAAAATCTCGGTGAATCTCAATTTCAGTGTTGTTCACCGCCACAAACGGAAGTATGACAGTAGGCGGAGCGTCGTATGTAAATTACCTACTGACAGATGTCAATCGCGCCACGCGCCGACTGACACGTAATTAGGTTTGTAATTCGGAAGTTAATTCTCGCTGTTTTACGAAGTTTTCGGGCTCTCTGATCTCCGATTCGGTCAACTTTAATTATTACTCCTTCATTCTTTAATTATCGTTTACTGCAATCACATTAAATGCAAACAATTAGCAGCATATCCTGCGGCGTCAATCTGAAATCGAGTGATCATCTTTTGTTGTCATGGTCACGTTTCGCCGCGCGTGCCTCTCGGTGACATCCTGTGTATTGCGTATTGTGTTTATAGACTTTACATAATCTTCACATTTATAATCTCGGCGCACTGTATTGCCGATTATGTTTTCCTTCATCCAATTTTAGGGCGACTTAAACTTCGCTTTTCTGCACGGGAAGGGCGAAGTGAAATGGTTCTTGCGCATGACACTCCGTCTCATGACGGTGAACAACTGTGCCAAGTTTCATCAAAATCCCTCCATGCATGTAGAAGATATGCTCCGGACAAGGTCTGTGGACGCCGCCCGCCCGCCCACCAGGGGCGTTCCCAAAATACATCCCGTTTTTCAAGCGGGCGTATAAAAAGGAACCGAGATCTTATGGTGATATAAGTTGTGTGCAAGTTTGGTTAAAATAAAATCATAAATGAAACCACTATCGTGCAGACAAGAAATTGTTGACGGACGGACGCACGCACACATGGACGCACGGACTGACGATGGACGACGGATGAAGGGTGATCACAAAAGCTCACCTTGTCACTATGTGACAGGTGAGCTAAAAATGACCGAATTTCTACTAAGTCAGGGGCCATAACTCCTACATGACTGGATAAATCCGGATGCAAAACCCCAGGTGCACAACTTCACATGCTGACCATCATTCCTGTAAACTTTAGTGACTCTAGGTCAAATACTTTTGGAGCTACGCGCGACACAACATTACTAGATGCCCACGTGCAACATGTCGAGCCCGTCAGCTGTCAAAAGGACTAGGAATTGCACACGACACTCTGTCACATTGAGGCAAACATTTATGCCAAATAAAAAAAAGATTGCAAAAAGTTACAATATAAGTTTTTTTGTAGTAACAACAAAGGGAAGTAAATCTTGAGAAAAAAAAAAAAAAAAAAAATTGTAAGTCCACACAAAAATCCTTACCAGTAGAGATAGGTCAAAATACACCTCAAAATTGTATGTAACATGCATGTTGTACTACAGAAAAGTGGTCCTGATTTTTCCCTACGACCAGTATTAAAAAAGTTACAATATAAGCTATTTATAGTAATAACAAAGGGAAGTAATTCTAGGTTCTTGCACATGACACTCCGTCTCATGATGGTGAACAATTGTGCCAAGTTACATCAAAATCCCTCTATGCATGAAAAAGAAATGCTCCGGACAAAGTCATTCTTGTATCTGACCTTTGACCTCTGTGACCTTGACCTTAGACCTAAGGACATGGTTCTTGCGCATGACACTCCGTCTCATGGTGGTGAACATTTATGCCAAGTTACATCAAAATCCCTCCATGCATGAAGAAGAAATGCTCCGGACAAAGTTGTCATTCTTGTATCATTTGACCTCTAAGTGTGACCTTGACCTTAGACCTAGGGACCTGATTCTTGTGCAGGACACTCCGTCTCATGATGGTGAACAATTGTGCCAAGTTTCATCAAAATCCCTCCATGCATGAAGAAGCAATGCTCCGGACAAAGTCGTTACTGAATTTGACCTTTGACCTCTAAGTGTGACCTTGACCTTTGAGATAGGAACCTGGGGTTTGCGCATGACACTCCTCCGTCTCACTGAGGTTAACATTCATGCCAAATATAAACAAGATTGCTCCATGCATGTCAAAGTTATGGTCCGGACAAACAAATCCGGACTGACGCACGCACGGACGCACATACACCGAACAGCCATTTGGACAACTATGTCTTCGCTTCCGCAAGTGGGCTCGACAAAAACAACCAATATTTTACTAAGTCAGGGGCCATAACTCCTACATGTCTCAATGAATCCGGACGTGAAATCCCAGGTGCACAACTACACATGCTGACCAACATTCCTGTAATGTTTTGTGACTCTATGCCAAATACTTTTGGAGCTAGGCACGACACAACATTCTCGGAAGAACAGACGGAAGGACGGACAAGGGCAAATCTATATGCGCCCCCCCCCCCCACCCCCCAAGAAGTGGGGGCATAAAAAATGTTTATTTGAACTGGCAAAATTTTGAACCAATTTGGACTGGCTGGAGAACATTTGTGACAAGTTATATCAAAATCCCTCTATGCATGAAGAAGAAATGCTCCGGACAAAGTTTTCATTCTTGTATCCTTTGGCCTCTAAGTGTGACCTTGACCTTAGACTTAGGGACCTGGTTCTTGCGCACGACACTCCGTATCATGATGATGAACAATTGTGCCAACTTTCATCAAAATCCCTCCATGCATGAAGAAGATATGCTCCGGACAAAGTGGACGCCACCCGCCAGCCAACCCACCCGCCCGCCTGCCAGGGGCGTTCCCATAATACGTCCCGTTTTTCAAATGGGCGTATAAAAAGAGCAGGGAATTTGCTGCAGCTTACAACATGTGATTAATCAGCACTTACATAATACTTGTGATGTTATGATTTTTTTCCAAATATTTCTGAAAACTTCTGAATATTTCTGAAAAGTTCTAAAACTTTTCTTAACAAATCTAAACATTCATTATCACATTCTGCATCATTCTGTCTTTTATTGTAAAACCTCTGCAACTAATCAATACACTTACATCAAGTTCTTTTTTGTTGTAATTAAACCAAAGTGTTTCCTATTGCAACAGTTCAGCACCATAATGGAGTATTCAGGTACCTTTTAGGAGTATTTAAATGTTTACAACAATAATACCAACTTGTATGTTCAGTTAGCATTTACGCAATGCTACGCCAATGTGATTAAGCTACCAAAGTTGCATACTAAGGGCCCTTTTCATAATAAATATTTACATAAAAGGACAACCACACAGTGTGCCATTCAACCACTATTGTCACAGAGTAATCTGACCAGAGGGACACACAGAGAGAAAGCCCTGGCCATGAATAGAGACAGAGAAGTCCATTAGATACAGGCCTGTCTGGCTAACAACCTATCTCTTTGTAAATGGACAGTCTGGTTCTTTAACATGCCTGGTGTGTAGCGGGACGCCATATATTTCCTGTGAAAACCAATACTGGTCTCTTAAGTCAGGAAGACACATCTCAATAACTTCCAGAGCAGGAATGTAATTGACCATGACATAATGCATAATTTTGTTTATAATGTGGCTGCCACATTTTTGCTGTGAACATTAAGTGCATTAAGGAAAATTATGACTTTTTTGAATACAGGATTTTATTGATTAATTGTAGCATTGTTGAAGTCTATATATGAGGAAAAGACAGTGAATGTTGAGCTTGGAAGGTTCTTACAAGATCTTAAGGATGCTCGCTACAGTTTCATAATTTTTTTCTCAATAATAGATTTTGATGAAATGTTTTGTATTAAAAGATCATGTTATGATGTATTGAAAAATGAAATAAAAATACTAGGTCACCAGCTTTGTTTCAATTTAATTTGCCCCTAGATATGGTGCTATTTTTAACATTTTTCAAAATTTCTATAATCCTAAAATATATTTCATTGAAGTACAATAATCAGCATAAATTTGATATCTAAGCATTTTTAGAACAGAAGACAATATATCTATTTGAAACATGCTCAGAGAAATCAAAATAAAATGATTTTGTAGAGAAAGGAATACTTGTTTAGCAGACCCAAGGGCTATTTTTGCATATTTTTGTCAATTATTTTAAGTTGGTACTTCTGCTATTTTATCGAATTTCACATAATAGAATTTAATCAAACTCTGCACATACCTTTAGTAATGTCTACCTAATCTAAAACAAAAAGAAAATTGATAGGTCACCATATTAGATTTCGCTTAAATCAAATTACGAGGTGTGGTGTGGCGGGCATTTATACAACGCAGGTTGGTACGAAATACTTTTTCAGTGTTTGAGCAAATGACTAATACCGTGTTCAGACTACGTTTTTAATCCCATATTAACTTGGGTTTATTTTTTAAACTCGTTTGCGTCCACACTATATGTGGTTTAAACCGTGAATTATGTAAAGGTCAAGTGGTTTCTGTAATGTAGCATTAAAACTACCTCGGGAGGTGGTTTTAATACCATATTAAAAAGTAATACTACATTATTTTACAAGTGTGAACGTAACTGTGAGTTATAACTGGTTTTACAATCCCAAATCCACAGATCTTACCTTTTGGCAGAAGAATACCATGTGTTTCTCTTTTGTATCAAACAATTGATGCTATGGCTGGCAAAAGTAATTGGAGTGTTGATGAAATACAAACATTAAATTTCGATATGGAGTCATGCTGATGCTCAAAATGGACTATAGATGGAATGAACAGGAATTCTTAGATGAACACAGAAGTTTAAACATTGATGACTCCTTCTTGTTTCTGTTAGCCTCCTTCTTTGTTACCTTTTTTTGCTTATTGCAAAATATTTGTTAACTTCCAATATTGCATGTATATATTTAAACCACATTTCTTTGCCTAGTGTGGATGCAAACTAGATTATATTTTGATAGGTTTTAAATGTCTAATACCAATTATAGCCAATTAGTGCCTGATAAAAATAAAACAGATCTGCTAGTGTGAACACTGTATTAGAGATATTATATAAATATAGCGCCTTGGTCAATATTCATATATCTCGCGGTGAACATTTTTCAAATCACCCTCTCAGGAATGCAATATTTATTTTATTATACCGAAAGATTATAAAGGTCAAAGCATTTACTGGAAAATCAACATAGTAATTTATTTAACATTAAAAAGTAATTACTAACCAAATACTAGTAATGAAGACAGAATTAAGGAGTCTTTACTTGTTAGCACTTATAATTTGTGGCGACTTTGCCGTGTAATAAGACTTTTTTGATAGATTTAATCAAGACGTTTATACCTGACCCCTATATTTATTCTAATATTTTAACATTGCGTCAATCAGTAGCGTTAGAAAAACGGCGATAACTTTCTTTTTTCTAAATGAAACATATAAGTGAGAGCACTCATTTTCTTAGTTAGATCATTTCCAGACTTTAATATTGTGGTAGTTTCGATTCAAAATTTGATGAAAAATTGTTTTCGAAATATTTTGCACGTAGCATAAAAAAGAAAATTCGGCCGTGTTCGCACATGCAAGAGCAGCAGAAAAGGGTAATTTAATCCTAAAGTATAATTATATATGCGCCTCGTCTGAAAATTAATCGAGTCACTCTTTTAATAAATGCAAAAGTATCACCCGCCCGCTTAGCTCAGTAGGGAGAGCGTTGGTCTACGGATCACGGGGTCGCGAGTTCGATCCTCGGGCGGAGCGTATGTTCTCCGTGACGACTTGATAAAAGACATCCTCCACCTCTGATAATTCATGTGGGGAAGTTGGCAGTTACTTGCGGAGAACAGGTTTGTACTGGTACAGAATCCAGAAACACTGGTTAACTGCCCGCCGTTACGTAACTGAAATACTGTTGAAAAACGGCGTTAAACCCAAAACAAACAAACAAGTCAATCTCTCAATGGGTGATACGAAAAAATAATATAACATGCGCAGAAAAACAAAATAACACTGTTGCGCATGCGATATGAAATTATGGATCATATCAACTGCGCAGAAATTGAAAATAACCATTTTGTGCATGTGATATAAAATCACTGGGGAATATGATATATTATTCAAGTTAAACTAATGGGAAATTTGCATTGAACAGTTATGTGAGGTATAATAAATCAAATTATCAAATGGCAGATTTCTTAATAAGTGGATTTTAAGGTGTTTCTGAAGCATTTTGATGTCATAAAACAACGAAAGTTTCTGCCTTTCTCCGAACAAAACCTATAGTTTACGAATATGGATGTACGGTATGGGTACGGTACGGGATTTGAAACAGCTGTGACTCAATGCAGAGTTCGAGCACTGGTATAAATTACAGACTCCAGTATATGTCGGATTGAAGCAATTTGAACTAAATGTACTTAAAAATGTATATATTTTGTAACCATGGTGATACTTACCCTTACATTTAGTCAGTATATTATACATATTTTACATTAAATGCATGGGAACATACAATAATTTGCGAATTTTTGCCATATGCCACATTAGATAGTCACTTCCTGGCATATGCAGAAAACCGCTCCAACACTGTAGTGAGCTACATCAATTAGAAACACAAAACTAAATTGGCACAGTGTTTGGGTAAATATTGACCTGTCCGGAAAAACTAGCATGTGCCTTTAAAAGATCTGGGTTTTGAAAGGCTGTACCATATAATATTTGATCACGGACATATTAAATGTACCATGTTAATCTGTATTAGAATTTTTTCACTTGTTTAAAAATGTAATGAATTTGTGAAAACAAATTATGCACATTCTGTTGTGTATAAAATTACTTTTGAAATTATGAATTCAGAAATTCATAACAAGAAACATTTTTTACTTATTTCTGATATGCATTTCAGTAGAAGATTAGAAACCACTATAGACAAGTGACTGCTATATACAGGTTTTAATTTTCAGACATAATAATTATGATTGTATGGCTTGAGTATTAGGATAATCATAGGGTACCAGTAATTCAAAAACAATAAATGGAGGTAATTAAAGAATACATTTCAAGGGAGATGATTTCATCTGGAAAAAAAGAAGTTTGGCAGTGTGAGTGATACAGACAAATATCTCACTAATATTTTTCAGTACAGTCAAACCTGTGTTAAAGACCAACTCTGAACAGAGACCACCTGGCTCTAAAGACCACATGTTTTGTTTCCCATTTCAACATTTACAGTGTATTTTAACCTGTGAATAAAGACCACCTGCCAATAAAGACCACATTTTGGCCCTCCCATGGGTGGTCTTTATAGACAGGTTTCACTGTATTTCACCAGTTAGTATAAAATAAATGTGTTTCTATAAGTTTAGATGATCTTTTAGCATTGTATTTCAACTTAATAATGTCTTTTATTTCTGAGTTAAACCAATCTCAGGTTGATATTTATATTGAACTTGATGTTCCTTTTGAGTGTATATCAAAATCCCCTTGATCAAAATCCCCTCCACTGAAAAATGACTGGGTGTTACAAAATCCCCTTCGCACATTTGCAGGGGGTATCATAATCCCCTCTGTGATTAACATTATAGATATATAGATATCAGTGCTCCAAATTATATTATGTGTACTAAAGGCATTGTATTTACGTGCTTTATGCAATAGACTTTTAAGTTGTATATAGTTGTATTTGAACTTGATGAAATAAGTAAAAATCACAGAGGGGATTATGATATCCCCTGCAAAAGTATGAAGGGGATTTTGTAACACCCTGTCATTTTTCAGTGTAGGGGATTTTGATCAAGGGGATTTTGATTGTCTCCCGTTCCTTTTTAGGTCAGTGATGATCCATAGCAATGTTGAATGTGGTGGGCCATTTTTAGTTGTAGTTACAACTTTTCTGGTGAAACAGACAGGAAAGTGGTCACTAAAATTAATGTGAGATGGGGTATTTGTACATAATGTTTGAGGCTGATTTACTGTAAAATCATTTAATTTTGTGGTCACTAAATTTTTTGGTTTTGGTCAAAACGGCAATTTCATGGGGATTTGAATTTGTGGATTTCAACTTTTGAACATAAAATGAATGGGAATTTTATTTGTTTGTGGGGATTAAATTTTGTGGATTGACTCAACCACGAAATCCACGAAAATTGGTCCCCAAGGAATATTAATGATTTCACAGTATATATAAATGGTCAATATAAATAGTTGATAAGTTGTTACTCATGTGGGTTTACATACATGTGATCTCCCGTGCAGGAGAGTCAAAATCCCGTTTTTTTCACCATGCCTCCCGTCTCCCGACCAAAACCATAATTCTCCCGCTTTTCAAAAAAAAATCAGTATTATGACTGGGTTGATAATTACTGAGGAGTGCCAAACATTTTTACACAGTAAATCAAAGTGTCACCAACTGTTGTGTATTATACATGTTTGACACACATGTAGCAGGAGGAAAGAGTTGTTTTTCACAGGTGAATTTTGATAACATGATTGTTTGTTTTGATAAGGGATTAGACAAGCAGGGCCTTTTCCACCTGTCTCACGGGGCCAAATATCGGCCCATTCTCAATGCCAGTTAGTAGAGATAGTACCTAAGTTTTTCAAATCATAGGTATGAAGTTAAAAAGCTTTGAAATGAACACAAATGTCCATATATTTCTCAAAAATAGATATATTGACAATATTTTAAGGAAAAACGTAGAATTATGAGCATTTAATATTTTCATGTAAAAGAAAATTTTGTGATCAAGGAAACGTAACTCTTCTTGAACCTGGAGAGCAGAAACATCAAAGAGATAATATAGCGAATATTTTCTTCTTGGGTGCATTTGATTTAACATTCAACTGTGATCTGGATTTCTAAATAATGACCCATGATACTATGTGCTAAAAATATAGAACAACTGGAACAGCAAAAAGATGCTGTAGCAGAATGAAAATTGTTAAGCTGTAACTGGGACTCGAACCCAGGACCTCTCACACCTGAGGCAGACACTCTACCTCTTCCCTACAACAGCAGTAGCTATAGCTAGGCAGTTTAAGTGCATCGATTACATTACGTGAACTGGAACAGTTTTGTGACAATAACACATAATCAGCCTACTCCGGATTATCGGCGTATTCGCTTTGTTACCTAACGGCAATTTTCGTGTAAAGAAAAAATATAATCCATGGTTCATACAGAATATCAGAGACAAAATTCAAGTACTTTTCAGGGACTATTTACAATTTTTCAAGGACTATTTTTTTTTCAAAACCGTGACCTAATCTGAACAACTTTTAACGAGTTTTTATTGTGTTCATCATGTAATGCAAAAATAAAACAACCATCACTTGTCACACCTTCGAAAATGACGTAATTGGATTGTTAGATTGATGTGATTCACTATTTTGCTGATGTTTAATGCTTTTCTTGTGACTTTTTAGCGCACTCCCACTGTTGATACGTCAAGAATTTTGTCATAGGACGTCATATACCCTTCGTTCAGTCTGCTTTATAGCGCTTCAGCCACTGTTTATATTCGTCCTTTGTCTCCCACTTACTTGAGCTAACATGTTTATTTTCTTACTCATTTTAAATTCACTGGAAACACTCGCAAACAGCAAAAAAATGCGAGTTATTATTCACCGAAATATTTAAAAGGAAACGGAAATATACAAATGGTGATACAGTAGAAATAGCACTCTGTGTAAATATCGATAAAATGCGGCCGTAGACCACTACCATAGCATACGAGGAAATCAATGAGTGACCCGATCCGGCAATTTCAAGAATTTATTTTCATTTTGTCCGATTTATTTTAAGCCTTATTCATTTTGCAAAGCAAAGTTATGGACAGAATGTTTTCAAGGAGTGAAAGGTCAAATTCAAGCAGTTTTTTTTTCAAAATTCAAGTACTTTTCCAGGTTTTTTAGGGTTTTTGTCATTTTCAAGGAGTTTTCAAGGACTACCATCGAATTCAAGGACTTTTCAAGGCCTGTGCAAACCCTGTAATCTAATGCTGTAAACGTTTTAATCGGTCAAAACTGCCCAAATTTCTCTGACGTGCTTTTTAGAGTATGAACTTACTAACTGGTAGTACCAGTGAAATATAACTTACACTGAATCTTATATATTTGCCTTTTTAGCAGCTGGCGAATGGCAAAGACAATGGGCTTTGTCCAAATATAAGGAATTACTTTACCAGTTTCGAGAGGATATCAATTGATAGGAAATTACAGTTACAAACTAAATACCTTTCTGCAACACAAGGAGTCATTCGCATTCACTGTCAATCAATATTATGACTAAGATCGACGATCATTCATTCATTCAAATAATTTACAGACAGAGTCCGTTGTTTACTTTTTTAAACGTAACCGGTGCTCTTGTAAAAACCACTTTTTTTGAAAAATCGAAGAATGCGAAGAGCTATGGTACGGTCTCTACAGTTAGGCTCCATTTTTTACCAATTTGAAGCAAAATACTCCTAGTCATAAGAAATAATTCCCAGCTGAAATGAATTTTTGATTATTCAAAGAAAAGTTTTGTTCGGTAATAAAGTCACATAAATAATTGTCGGAAAAACCAACCCATTACTATTTTTAGAACATGAATGTTATCTCCCCTTATGCAGTTATGCCATTTTCTTCCAATATTTACCAAATTAATTTGCTACTACAATTGGACATATTTCATTGAAAATTGGATGAAAACACACACTCATTTATTTGACAGCATCAATCTACATTAGTTTGGTAAGGGTAAATACATGCTGATGCATTTCTGTTTTCTGTTTTTCATGTCAAAATCATTTATGATCAGTATTTTTATACGAAAGTGGGTGGGGTAAGGAATTTAATAATTTATGAGTTGTGTTCAGACCAATTTAGAGCTTCGTTTTTTTTCTCAGTCCTCGAGTAGAATAATGTTAATGCATGTTCACCACCATTTCAGACCTAAATTGAGACTTTGTTTCTACAAATGAAGAACTAAGAAAGTTTAAAGTTACATGTAGAACAAGAGATCACAGAGTGATCTTGGCACCCACCAATGTGCCATTTTTGAGTGTTCCAAATTTCAAGACTTACTGACTTGCTCAAGGTCAAATTTCATTTCCGTACACAACACTGTGCATGTAGTCCAAATTCGAAAGCTGTAGCTTCACCGAGTCTCAACGTAAGCGTTGACCGGTGGTATAATTACGTGCGAGCAGGGCGCTTTTTGCGGTTGTTTTTATCAGTCAAGCTAATGTTTTCCTTCGCAGTTTTTTCATTTTTAAAGCTTTGTTATTGAGAATTGGCCGAGGATGACCTACAATGAACGCGCTTTGATGGGGATGTATCGAAATTTTCATACCATTTGTATTTTTTTCTAACATTCAGGAAATATTCACTAAAAAACACGTATTTGCCTACCGCCCCTTAGTTTTCTCGTTGTAAATGGATAAATTACTGTTAAAATGTCTCGTATTTTCGTCATACCTGTGCGATATACCCACTTTAACAGATTGGTCACCGTTGTATGCAGTTTTGAAAATACTTAGCCCGGCAAAACCCGGTCGTCGGCGAAGGTTTTGTCTTACGTCTGAGTCGGTGGTACACCAAAATAAAAATGCATACGTACGAGCGGGTGGAATTTATGAAAAACGTTATTTTCTTGACTTTTCAGGACCCGACAGTGGACAAAAGTCATTTTTATCAATATATACACTACCATTTCATGTTTCTTCATTGTGTACAGTCATTTTAACATATTAAGGTTTCATACTTGAGGCCTATAGCTATGAATTACAAGAGGGGCGCAGCAGCTGTACAAAGAATTAATTGTTTGCTTTTATGTATAAATTATGAACAGAACAAAACAGAATTTTATTGCTAGGATTTGAACATACAAGTTCCTCATCCGTCATATGTATGAAAAAGAGTAAATCAAGGTCTACATAATATACAAACATATACAAACATATAAGCATATAAGAGTACTTATAAAGATGAAAAGGAGAGTGATCAAATTTCTCTCAAGCATTCAGCTGAACATTTAATAAAGAGTCTCTAATTTTTAATGCTTCTTGGATATAAGTTGAAAGTTTATTTAAAGTTTTGTTATTTTTGGCACTAAACAGTTCAATTAGTTTCCACATACTTGGTCTCTTCCAGTAGTATTGTGGTATTAGAGTTTTTCTTAAATTAGCATATTTAGGACAAATCAAAGTAAAATGATATCCATCCTCTACCAGTCTATTTTCACCACACACAAGACACAGTCTATCGCTTCTTTCAAGACGATTACGTCCATATCTCCCAGTTTCAACATGTAGACAATGCGCCTCTGCATCCAAGGACGTAATAAACATTTCATTATCGATAAAGTCTTGTTTCACTCCTATCCTTCCATTAAAATCTCCAGAGACGAATACTGTGCCTAACTCTTGAAAATGATTAATATCAGATTCTAAAATCTCAAATAAATTACAGTTAACAATATTATAAGCCGGTGAACGTTCACCCCATATGTATGCACCACATATAAAGACATCTTCCTTAAACGAAAAGAAGATCTTATTCAGCTTTATCCACACAATAGTATCAAAATTGTTCCTTACAACTGATATCCCATTTTTCAAAGACGCTTTATATAACAGAACTATTCCGCCATTATTACGCCGCGCTTTTTTATTCTGAAAAAGTGTACTAATAGTAGATCTAGAATTAATACACATGGGCAAACAATAGTCTGGCGTTCGCAAAAGAATACATTACTATTCGGTAATATAAACCTGCTAAATATGTTAAAATGACTGTTCACAATAATAAAAAACATGAAAAGTTAGTCTATATATTGATTAAAATGACTTTTGTCCACTGTCGGATCCTGAAAAGTCAAGAAAATAACGTTTTTCATAAATTCCACCCGCTCGTACGTATGCATTTTTATTTTGGTGTACCACCGACTCGGACGTAAGACAAAACCTTCGCCGACGACCGTGTTTTGCCGGGCTAGGTATTTTTGAAACTGCATACAACGGTGACCAATCTGTTAAAGTGGGTATATCGCACAGGTATGATGAAAATACGAGACATTTTAACAGTAATTTATCCATTTACAACGAGAAAACTAAGGGGCGGTAGGCAAATACGTGTTTTTTAGTGAATATTTCCTGAATGTTAGAAAAAAATACAAATGATATGAAAATTACGATACATCCCCATCAAAGCGCGTTCATTGTAGGACAACCTCGGCCAATTCCCAATAACAAAGCTTTAAAAACGAAAAAACTGCGAAGGAAAACATTACCTTGACCGGTAAAAACAACCGCAAAAAGCGCCCTGCTCGCACGTAATTATACCACCGGTCAACGCTTACGTTGAGACTCGGTGTAGCTTGAGAAATGTGAAAGTAGGTCACTAGATCAATTGCAAGGACAAAGTTCTTTGTACACAAAACTATGCATGTGCATCAAGTTTGAAGGCTGTAGTTTGAGAAATTTGAAAGTAGGTCACTAGGTCAATCTTAAGGTCAAAGTTTATTTTGGTACACAAAACTATGCAAGTGGTCCAAATTTGAAGGCTGTAGCTTGAGAAATGTTAAAGTAGGTCACTAGGTCAAAATCAAGGTCAAATTACACTTCAGAACACAAATCTATGCATGTGGTCCAAATTTAAAGCCTGTACCTTCAAAAATGTGAAAGTAGGTCACTAGGTCAATGTCAAGGTAAAAGTTTGTTTCGGTACACAAAACTATACAAGTGGTCCAAATTCGAAAGCTATAGCTTGAGAAATGTGAAAGTAGGTCACTAGATCAATTGCAAGGACAAAGTTCTTTGTACACAAAACTATGCATGTGCATCAAGTTTGAAGGCTGTATAGTTTGAGAAATTTTAAAGTAGATCACTACGTCAATCTTAAGGTCAAAGTTCATTTCGGTACACAAAACTATGCAAGTGGTCCAAATTTGAAGGCTGTAGCTTGAGAAATGTTAAAGTAGGTCACTAGGTCAAAATCAAGGTCAAATTACACTTCAGAACACAAATCTATGCATGTGGTCCAAATTTAAAGCCTGTACCTTCAAAAATGTGAAAGTAGGTCACTAGGTCAATGTCAAGGTCAAAGTTTGTTTCAGTACACAATCATATGCATGTGGTTTAAATTTGAAGCCTGTAGCTATAGAAATGTGAAAGTAAGTACTAGGTCAATCTTAAGGTCAAAGTTCATTTCGGTACACAAAACTATGCAAGTGGTCCAAATTTGAAGGCTGTAGCTCAAGAAATGTGAAAGTAGGTCACTAGGTCAAAATCAAGGTCAAATTTAATTTTGGAACACAGAACTATGCATGTGGTCCAAATTTTAAGCCTGTACCTTCAAAATGTGGAAGTAGGTCACTAGGTCAATGTCAAGGTCAAAGTTTGTTTCGGTTCACAAAACTATGCATGTGGTCCAAATCTGAAGGCTGTAGCTTGAGAAATGTGAAAGTAGGTCACTAGGTCAAAATCAAAGTCAAATTTCATTTCGGAACACGAAACTATGCATGTGGTCCAAATTTGAAGCCTGTACCTTCAAAAATGTGAAAGTAGGTCACTAGGTCAATGTCAAAGTCGAAGTTTTTTTCAGTGCACAAAACTATGCATGTGGTCCAAATTTTAAGGCTGTAGCTGCAGAAATGTGAAAGTAGGTCACTAGGTCAAAATCAAGGTCAACTCATGTCAAGGTTCATCTTGCCACTCAAAACCATACATGTGGTCCAAATTTGAATGTTGTAGGTTATTGACAAGAAGATTTTAAAAGCTTTTCCCTATATAATAATAATAATAATAATAATAATAATAATAATAAAGACTTCATTTAACGAGGCAGCATACTTGCCGAAGCAATCTTCCGTATGGGCCTCAACGTAATAACACGATACATTTTACATATTTACAACATGGTACGACAACATAAATAAAGAACAAAACAGATACATTTTACAAAACCAGAAGTACAGAAAAATTTCCATAAGGACCTAAACATAATAACATAATACATTAAATTTTTACATATTAACAACATGAACAAAGAACAAAACAGATAGATTTTACATAATCAACAGCACAGAATAAAAACAATATATTTTAATTGTCAGTTTGTCCAACCAGGAAACTTCCATTGGATATATCTTCTTTTGAATTCTGTACTAGATGCAGAAGATCTTACATGTAAAGGAATGTCATTCCACAGTTTCGGTCCTGAATAATTTAATGATTTCCTGAAAAATTCTAAATTTGGCTTTGGAATATAAAGAAGTTGTTGCTGTGATGACCTGAGTTTATTATTAT
The DNA here is from genome assembly GCF_021730395.1 of Mercenaria mercenaria. Lineage (NCBI taxonomy): Eukaryota > Metazoa > Mollusca > Bivalvia > Venerida > Veneridae > Mercenaria > Mercenaria mercenaria. Next base: position 27,855 of record NW_026463237.1, on the reverse strand, counting down.
TAACATATTTGAATTTATTCTTTAAGTAGTCTGGACAATTTTGAGATTCTGTTTGCAATGCTTTATAGACTGTTACAGCTTTTTTATAATCAACTCTTTCCGGGAAAGTCATCCAATGGAGTTCCTTGAAGAGTTCATTTGAAGGGGTATCAAATGGTTTGTCAAGTAAAATTCTTGCAGCCCTTTTCTGGAATTTAATCAGATCATTTTGCAGTTGTGAGTTGCAGTTTCCCCAAATTGTGCTACAGTAATCCAAATAGGGTAAAATATAAGCATTGTAGAATAATTTGCGGGCGTATAAGTTCAGACAGAATTTAATTCTTAGCAAAAGATAAAGTAATGAATTACACTTTTTTAGTATTTTGTCAATTTGATTTTTCCAATTTAGATTTTGGTCTATATGAACAATGTGACCCCCAGGGCGGGGCCATATTTGACCCTAGGGGAATAATTTGAACAAACTTGGTAGAGAACCACTAGATGATGCTACATTACAAATGCCAAAGCCCTAGGCTTTGTGGTTTTGACAAGAAGATTTTCAAAGTTTCTCCCTATATGTCTATGTAAACCATGTGACCCCCGGGGCGAGGCCATATTTGACCCTAGGGGGATAATTTGAACAATCTTAGAAGATCACTAGATGATGTCACATACAAAATATCAAAGCCCTAGGCCCTGTGGTTTTGAACAAGAGGTTTTTCAATTTTTTTCCCTATATAAGTCTATATAAACTAGGTGGCCCCCAGGGCGGGGCCATTTTAGACCCCAGGGAAATAATTTGAATCATCTTGGTAGAGGACCACTAGATTATGCTTCATACCAAATATCAAAGCCCTAGGCTCTGTGGTTTAAGACAAGATTTTCGAAGTTTTTCCATATATAAATCTATGTAAATTAGAGAAATAAACAAAGGGCCAAAACTTACTAAACAATTGTTGAACCAGTCTGATTTTCAGGGGGACACAACTAGGGTACCAATACATCATTCTGACAAAGTTTGGTCAAAATCCCCCTGGTAGTTTCTGAGGAGATGCGATAACGAGAAATTGTTAACGGACGGAAGGACGGACGGACGTTCCTACATATGGATACTTATATTGTTTTTTTTTTGGATTTAACGTCGCACCGACACATGATAGGTCATATGGCGACTTTCCAGCTTTAATGGTGGAGGAAGACCACAGGTGCCCCTCCATGCATTATTTCATCACGAGCGGGCACCTGGGTAGAACCACCGACCTTCCGTAAGCCAGCTGGATGGCTTCCTCACATGAAGAATTCAATGCCCCGAGTGAGGCTCGAACCCATATCGATGAGGGGCAAGTGATTGGATACTTATGTGGCTACTCTTTTGTTCTCTCTATTGTTCTTTTAGCCACGTAAGAGAAAAATAGCCACATAAAAGCCTTACGGAATGAATGACATCAAAGAAAAAGTACAGTTACCTATTGTTCCTATAGCCACCTAAGTATGCAAATGTGAGCTCGGACTGACTGACGGACGACGGACCACGGACGCAGAGTGATTTGAATAGCCCACCATCTGATGATGGTGGGCTAACAAGAGGGAGCTTCTGTAAGACAGCATGTTCGACTTTTCTCAGTTTTTAAAGGTTTGCCAGTAAAAGGGACATAACAGTCAATAGCTTTGAATGTAACAGAGATATTGGACATTAAAACTTTAACCAAAAAATTAAGTTAAAAAGTGGCATAACTCCATCAAAATTCAAATCAAGAGTTATGAGGATTGTTTCTTCTGGTGTAGACATAATTATGCGTTATTGTTTGGCCTAAAATGTTGGATTTTGTCTCTAAGTTTTGTGTCCGCGCGCTTAATTTATGTCGATAAAAAACCTCCCGGTTTTGAGACCCCAACTCCAGCTGAAAAATGGCAAACCTCCAGTTTTGGGATTCTGAACTTATCACATGTATGGGGTTTATCTACTAATTGTGTGAAATTATGTGCTCTAGTTATATTGTTCCATGCATTATTCACTGATTTATTTCCAATGTAATATTTCAGTTTATGAATTATGGCGTGCCATATGTAAAGCTGCAGTGTCTGTTAGTTTGCAAATTTGGGTCTTTTTGTGGGCACTATATAAAGGTTCATGTTGGACCTTAGGCTGGCCATTACAGACAGGTTCACACTACGCCCGAAGGGTTACATTCGAGGATGGGAGCAAAATTTAAAGAACTTGACTGTTGAAGCCCAAAGGACAGGAACAACAAAGGGAAGAAATTTTTTTTTAAAAATCCACAAAAAATATTCTAAGTCCACAAAAAAATCCTTACCAGGTACAGGTATGTCAAAATACACCTAAATTGGAGGTACCCTACATGTTGTACCTCAAAAACATGGTCTCGGTTTTTCCCTATGGCCAATAATAAAAAAGTTTCAAAATAAGCTATTTATAGTAACATAAAAGGGAAGTAATTCAAAACTAGAAATGTGTCCATGGGACACAGATGCCCACACTACTTGACAAAGCACACAGATCAACTTTGGGAAAACAATATGTTGCTATTTAAACAAGAGGGTCATGATGACCCTGAATCGCTCACCTGAGTAATATGAGCCACATGTTTCAAATGGCAAACTGATGCTTAAATATTAGAAAGTAGGTCAGTAGGTCACATTCATGGTCACTGAATGTCAGTTTTAAGATAAGGGTGCAAAACTGTACATGTCATCCAAATTTCAAGGCTGTATCTTAACTAGAATGTGTCTGTAGGATACAGGGTGTGCGCACCCCCCCCCCCCCCCCCATTGGTATATTAATGTTTGCAGTGTTAATCAGGTTTAGCCTAAACAAACATTATATACAAGAGGGCCATGATGGCCCTATATCGCTCACCTGTTATCATTGCACTTGAGGACAAGAAGGTCCTCAGAAAAAATATCTAAGTCCAAAGGACAGGAACAACAAAGGAAAGAAATTTAACCAAAAAGAAAAAAAAATTCTTACAAGGTACAGATATGTCAAAATACACCTAAAAATTGGAGGTACCATCCATGTTGTACCACAGAAAAGTGGTCTCGGTTTTTCTCTACGGCCAATAATTAAAAAGTTACTAAAAATAAGCTATTTATATTAACGTAAAAGGGAAGTAATTAAAAAGAAAATTATTGTAAGTGAACAAAAGAAGGATCTGCCAAATAAATCTGTTGACATAAATGAAATTTCAGATCAGTATCTTCATTAGTTACGGAGATATACCCATTTTAATTTGAAATAAAGGGAGGTAATTTGACATAAAATCGGTCCATAGTTATCTACCCTGATTGGCTCAGTCCAACTAATGACAATAATGAAATTTCAAATAAGTCCTATAAGTACTTACTGATATAAATCCATTTTGACTACAATCAGGGGAGGTAATCAGATATAAAATAACTCTGGAACCTATGATTGGATCTGATTTGTCATGGAATCCAAGATTTATTGCTGTTGAAGATATTTTGGAAGTTTGTATCAAATAAAACCATAAATGAAGTCTCTATATGGCTGCAAAAGCCAAAATAGCCAATTTTGGACCTTTAAGGGGCCATAACTCTGGAACCCATGATGGAATCTGGCCAGTTCAAAAAAGGAACCAAGATCTTATGGTGATACAAGTTGTGTGCAAGTTTGGTTAAAATCAAATCATAAATGAAGTTGCTATTGTGCAGACAAGGTCAAAATAGCTAATTTTGGCCCTTTCAGGGGCAATAACTCTGGAACCCATTATGGGATCTGGCCGGTTCAACAAAGGAACTGAGATCTTATGGCAACACAAGTTTTGTGCAAGTTTGATTAAATTCAAATCATAAATAAAGTTGCTATTGTGCAGACAATGTCAAAATAGCTAATTCTGGTCCTTTCAGGGGCCATAACTCTGGAACCCATAAAGGAATCTAGCCAGTTCAAGAAAGGAACCAAGATCTTATAGTGATACAAGTTGTGTGCAAGTTTGGTTAAAATCAAATCATAAATGAAGCTGCTATTGTGCAGACAATGTCAAAATAGCTAATTCTGGCCCTTTCAGGGGCCATAACTCTGGAACCCATAAAGGGATCTGGCCAGTTCAAGAAAGGAACCAAGATCTTATGGTGATACAAGTTGTGTGCCAGTTTGGTAAAAATCAAATCATAAATAAAGCTGCTATTGTGCAGACAAGGTCAAAATAGCTGATTTTGGCCCTTTCAGGGGCCATAACTCTGGAACCCATAATGGGATCTGGCCAGTTCAAGAAAGGAACCGAGATCTTATGGTGATACAAGTTGTGTGCAAGTTTGGTTAAAATAAAATCATAAATGAAACCACTATCGTGCAGACAAGAAATTGTTGACGCACGCACGGACGGACGGACGACGGACGACAGATGAAGGGTGATCACAAAAGCTCACCTTGTCACTATGTGACAGGTGAGCTAAAAAAGGATTCATTATTTTAGGCCATATATTTTTGAGCTATGAGCATCACAAACAAAAAATCCACTATTTTGGCTATTTCAAGGGCCATAACTCTGTAATAAGTGCAAAGATTCTCAAGATGTATGCCAAGTGTGAAAGGTCACATCATGATAAAGACTCAAGCAAGGTTTCATGAATTTACATTAAATACTTTTTGAGCCAGGCACATAATTATGTGGAAATGTGCATTTTTTTACTATTTCAGAGGCCATAACTTTAAAAATATGGGGTGGAGCCAGCCAAAAAATAAGAGGTGTGCAAGTTTATATCATGATAAAGACTTATGCAAGTTTTCAACCATTTATATTAAACACTTTTTGAGCTAGGTGCGTCAAAAGGTGTAAATGTGCATTTTTGACTATTTTAGGGGCCATACCTCTGAAAATAGGGGGCGAAGCCAGACAAAAAATAGAAGGTGCGCAGGTCAGACATGGGGTGAATTACTTGAGATTGTAATGTATTTAATTACAATTACATTGCCAAAACAGTGCATTCAATTACAATTACATGTATTTCACATTTGTAATGCATTACATTACAATTACTTTGGACCTGTAATGCATTAAATTACAATTACATTTTTCTCAATTTTGATGATTAAATCACCATGACATATATTTATGTACAATACAATGTTATCCGGTAGCTTCCTGATATAACAGAGGAACAATGGCAGCACTTTGCCTGAAACGTCTCATTTTTAGCTCGACTATTCGAAGAAAAGGGGAGCTATCCTACTCGCCCTGGTGTTGGCGTGAGCGTCACACAAATGTTAAAGTTTGCATACCACCCCAGATATTTTCAAAGTCCATTGAGATATTGCTTTCATATTTGGCATACTTGTTTACCATCATGACCCCAGTCTGTAAAAAGGAGGAGGCAACTCTATCAAGCATTTGACTGAATTATGGCCCCTTTCGACTTAGAATAAATGTTAAAGTTTGCGTGCCACCCCAAATATTTTCAAAGTCCATTGAGATATTGCTTTCATATTTGGCATACTTGTTTACCATCATGACCCCAGTCTGTAAAAAGGAGGAGGCAACTCTATCAAGCATTTTGACTGAATTATGGCCCCTTTTTGACTTAGAATATGCTTATTGTAATGTTAAAGTTTTACTCATTGCTTATATTATACTATCAAGCACTGAGAATAGTCGAGTGCGCTGTCCACTGACAGCTCTGGTCAAATACATTTGTGGAATATCGAACTGATCAAGGCTATTCATTTTTGCAACTATATTTGAACACAATAATAAACAGGTATTTTTCACCTGATGGACATGACCAATTATCACTTAATTGTTAACACCTCTCAGCAAGCATTTGCATATAAAGCTCCATGGTCAGTGGTTAAATTATCTTCTTACAGTGCACAATAGATGGGTTAAGATAAAGACTTAATTGATAGCTTTTGACAACTGTGATTGTCACTTTTACAGTTATAAGCAGGTAATTGGGTATTGTAAAAATTTACTCAGCTTAACTGAATGGGCAAATAAGATATTTTCTTATAATGTTGATTTGTTTTTCATATAATGCTTTGTTAAAAATGCAATATTTCCTGGTATTAATTTGCTTTATGTTTATTACTGTTAATCTGATACATTTCTATATACAACCAACACCAGTACATTTTTTTACACATACACTTTTTTCTAACCATTTTTACTAATGTAATGTAATGCACTGTAATGCACTAAGTCTTGCATTACACATATTTTTGAAACTGTAATGCATTGAATAACAACTACATGTAATGCAAAAAAGACTGCATTACACATTACATTTAATTACTTTCAAAATTGTAATGCATTGTAATGCATTACAATTACATTTTTGCATTACCCCATGTCTGACGTAGGTAAATATCATGATAAAGACTCAAATAAGGTTAAATCAATTTATGTTAAATATTTTTTGAGCTGCGCACGTCACAAGGTGAAAATTGGCATTTTTTCCTATTTCAGTGGCCATAACTCTGAAATAGGGGGTGCAGCCAGACAAAAAATAGGAGGTGCACAAGGTCATATCATGGTTAAGACTCATGCAAGGTTTCATGAATCTATATGAACTACTTTTTGAGCTAGTTGTGTCGCAAGGTGAAAATGGGCTTTTTTTACTATTTCAGGGGCCATAACTAGAAAAATAGGGGCAGACCAAAATCAAAAATAGGAGGTGCATAAGTTCATGTCATGACTAAGACTCATGCAAGGTTTCATGAATCTATATCAAATACTTTTTGAGCTAGGCGTGTCACAAGGTGAAAATGTGCAATTTTGACTATTTCAGGGGCCATAACTCTAACAAGAGATCACAGAGTGATCTTGGCGCCCCCCAATGTGCCATTTTTGAGTGTTCCAAATTTCAAGACTTAATGACTAGCTCAAGGTCAAATTTCATTTCCGTACACATCACTGTGCATGTGGTCCAAATTCGAAAGCTGTAGCTTGAGAAAAGTGAAAGTAGGTCACTAGATCAATTTCAAGGACAAAGTTCTTTGTACACAAAACTATGCATGTGCATCAAGTTTGAAGGCTGTAGTTTGAGAAATTTGAAAGTAGGTCACTAGGTCAATCTTAAGGTCAAAGTTTATTTCGGTACATAAAACTATGCAAGTGGTCCAAATTTGAAGGCTGTAGCTTGAGAAATGTGAAAGTTGGTCACTAGGCCAAAATCAAGGTAAAATTACACTTCAGAACACAAATCTATGCATGTGGTCCAAATTTAAAGCCTGCACCTTCAAAAATGTGAAAGTAGGTCACTAGGTCAATGTCAAGGTCAAAGTTTGTTTCGGTACACAACCTATGCATGTGGTCCAAATTTGGAGCCTGTAGCTACAGAAATGTGAAAGTAGGTCACTAGGTCAATCTTAAGGTCAAAGTTCATTTCGGTACACAAAACTATGCAAGTTGTCCAAATTTGAAGGCTTTAGCTCGAGAAATGTGAAAGTAGGTCACTAGGTCAAAATCAAGGTCAAATTTTATTTCGGAACACAGAACTATGCATGTGGTCCAAATTTGAAGACTGTACCTTCAGAAATGTGATAGTCGATCACTAGGTCAATGTAAAGGTCAAGGTTTGTTTCGGTACACAAAACTATGCATGTGGTCCAAATTTGAAGGCTGTAGCTTGAGAAATGTGAAAGTAGGTCACTAGGTCAAAATCAAGGTCAAATTTCATTTCAGAACACGAAACTATGCAAGTGGTCCAAATTTGAAGCCTGTACCTTCAAAAATGTGAAAGTAGGTCACTAGGTCAATGTCAAGGTCAATGTTTTTTTTCAGTGCACAAAACTACGCATGTGGTCCAAATTTGAAGGCTGTAGCTACAGAAATGTGAAAGTAGGTCATTAGGTCAAAATCACGGTCAACTCGTGTAAGGTCCATCTTGCCACTCAAAACCATACATGTGGTCCAAATCTGAATGTTGTAGGTTATTGACAAAAAGATTTTAAAAGCTTTTCCCTATACAAGTCTATATGAACCATGTGACCCCCAGGGCGGGGCCATATTTGACCCTAGGGGGATAATTTGAACAAACTTGGTAGAGAACCACTATATGATGCTACATTACAAATGCCAAAGCCCTAGTCTTTGTGGTTTGGACCAGAAGATTTTCAAAGTTTTTCCCTATATAAGTCTATGTAAACCATGTGACCCCCGGGGCGGGGCCATATTAGACCCAAGGGAAATAATTTGAATCATCTTGGTAGAGGACCACTAGATGATGCTTCATACCAAATATCAAAGCCCTAGGCTCTGTGGTTTTGAACAAGAAGATTTTCAAAGTTTTTCCCTATATAAATCTATGTAAATTATAGAAATAAACAAAGGGCCATAACTCATTCAAAAATTGTTGAACCAGTCTGATTTTCAGGGGGACACAACTAGGGTACCAATACATCATTCTGACAAAGTTTGGTCAAAATCCCCCAGTAGTTTCTGAGGAGATGCGATAACGAGAAATTGTTAACGGAAGGACAGACGGACGGAATGACGGACGGACGGACGGATGACAGACCACGGACGCAGAGTGATTTGAATAGCCCACCATCTGATGATGGTGGGCTAAAAATAGGGAAAGGAGCCAGACAAAAAATAGGAGGTGCGCAAGTTCTAATCATGATAAAGATTCATGCAAGGTTTCATGAAACTATATCAAATACTTTTTGAGCTAGGCATGTCACAAGGTAAAAATGTGCATTTTTGACTATTTCAGGGGCCATAACTCTCAAATTAGGGGGCAGAGCCAGACGAAAAATTGGAGGTGCACAAGTTCATATCATGATAAAGACTCATGTAAGGTTTCATCAATTTATATCAAATACTTTTTGAGCTAGGCGCATCACGAACTTCGGACGGACGGACGGACGCACACACGGATGGACGGACATATGGGCTGACGCACACACGGACAAGACCAAATCTATATGCCCCCCCACCACTCACGGGGGGGGGGGGGGGGGGGGGTCACAAAAAGCAAGAAAGTAGGTCAAAGTCAGAGTCAAGGGACTCCTAATCGCTTGGGGTCATCAGGTAATTATAATTAAACAGTCTAGGAAATATCATCTGGTAATTTTTGAAGTATTCATTCCTATATAACTCATAAAACACGTGACCCCCAGGACGGGGCCTCTTTTCATCCCAGGGGCATAATTTGAACAATCTTGTTAGAGATACACTAGGCAATGCTACATACCAAATATTAAAGCCCTAGGCTTTGAACTTTCAGCAATGAAGATTTTTATTTTTTCCCTATATAAGTCTATGTTAAATTTGGGACCTTCAGGGCAGGGCCTCTTTTCACCCAAGGGGCATAATTTGAACAATTTTGATAGAGGACCACAAGGCAATTAAGCATACCAAATATCAAAAGCCTAGGCCTTGCAGTTTCAGGCAAGAAGTTTTTTCCTATATGTTGTAAAACTTGAGACCCCCCAGGACAGGGCATCTTTTCACCCTTGGGGCATAATTTGAACAATCTTGGTAGAGGACCACAAGGCAATGCTTCATACCAAATATCAAAGGCCGGCCTAGGTCTTGCGGTTTCAGATAAGAAGATTTTTTCTAATACAAGTCTATGTAAAACTTTGAACCCCCGGGGCAGGGCCTCTTTTCACCCCAGGGGCACAATTTGAACAATCTTCATAGAGGACCATTAGATAATGTCACATGCCAAATATCAAGGCTCTATGCCTTGCGGTTTTGGACCAGAAGATTTTGAAAGTTTTTCCTTTTGGTTGCCATGGCAACCGAAGTTCTGCATGGAATTCAATTCTTTGAACAATTTTGAAAGGGGGCCATCCAAGGATCATTCCTGTGAAGTTTGGTGTAATTCTGCCCAGTGGTTTTCAAGAAGATTTTTTTAGAAAATGTTGACGGACACATGACACACAACGGACGACGGCCATTGAGCGGCCACAAAAGCTCACCAAGAGCCTTTGGCTCAGGTGAGCTTAAAAAAAAATAACCATATATAATGTACATATAAACATATAATTATGCTTTCTTGGGACGCAAAACCCCAGGTGCACAACTGCACCTGCTGACCAACATTCCTGTAAACTTTGGTGACTCTAGGTCAAATACTTTTGGAGCTACGCGCGACACAACATTCTTGGAAGGACACCCATACGATTCATGTATTATATATAGGTGGTCATTCCACTGTTTGAAAACAATTTTTTCTAAGTCAGGGGCCATAACTCCGACACGACTGAATGAATTGGGACGCGAAACCCCAGGTCCACAACTACACAATGTCATGCTGACCAACATTCCTGTAAAGTTTTGTGACTCTACGTCAAATACTTTTGGAGCTAGGCGCGACACAACATTCTTGGAAGGACAGACGGACGGACATCCATACGATTCATGTAATAGGTGGTCATTCCACTGTTTGAAAACAATAGAATGACCACTTAAGGACTTAAGGAACAAAAGAATTAAGTGGTTACGGAATTAATACAAAGGATTTCTATTGTCCTAGGCCACACCTCCTACCACATAAGGTACCAATCGTGTGCTCGGACAGACGGGCAAAGGCAAATCTATATCCCGGCCGCCTCCCCGCCCCCCCAAAGTGGGGGCATAAAAAAAATTATTGTAAGTGGACAAAAAAACAGATCTGCCAAATAAAAACAAGAGCACTTTGATTAAGTTCTTCTTTCATCTTTTCAATCAAATAATCAGCTTCATTTTTGGAATTTTCAATGGCAAAACAACGTCTCTGTTCCTTAAGCACTTTATTCTGTAAATCATTTACTAGAGTTTGAAGTTTATTATTTTCTGTTTCCAGGCTGGATGATTTCTCTTCATGCTTCTGTTGAATGTTTTTCATGATTTTGATAAAGGCTATATTAGCATTTTCATGCTTTGGAAAGAGATTAATGATTTCACTAGTTTCAAGTCCAAAAAATGGAAGATTTTGCATGTTCTTCATTCTGATGAAATTTGTCATCCTCTCGGTGTCTCTTTTCTTCTTACGTTCGTACAGAAGGGAATTTGAAAAGTTGCAATTCTTGAAGCATTGTCTTGCCAAATGTCCTAATGTTCCACATCTGTAGCATCTGGAATTCCAAGCTGGGCATTTGTAAGCTAGATGAAACAGTCCACATCTTCTGCACATATTTGACATTTTGAATGGGGAATAATTTTAGCTCAAATTGACAAATAAAGTAAGTCCACTTTTTCCACACAAACACATAGGCACCAAGATCGTTAAGTGAGCTAAATAGTCACTTGCCCAGGATTGACTCCACCAAAAATGTTATGAAAGGGTTTACTGGGGAACGAGCAACCCTTTCACTTGTGTCCGTGTGGGATGCAAGAAGTAGACAGATTTGTGTTGACCTTTTATTCATCACTATGTCCACAGGAAATCCTGATTCTTTATAAACATAACATACAGTTCTAAACACTAAAGAGGAAGTCCTCAATAAATCACTTGTAATCCACAATTCTTAGATCACTTTCTGGAGGTCCAGAATATATAAGATTCATAAAGAATAGCTTGAGACTTTGGAAATCCAAAATTAACTTAATCTCTACTTTGTATGTGTTGACTCGTTGGAGGTCCAACATTAACTATTTTTACATGTAAACTCTCTGGAGGTCCAGAATAAAAAAACTCTCTTCACATGTTAACTGTCTGGAGGTCCAGAATCAACTCCTCAATAATAGAGTTCCACAACTCAAACTTAAAAAAAACTAAATAACCAATCAAAAGGTTACTTATCATTTTCATAGATGATTGGTTCATTGAAACAAATAGTTAATTATTGGTCTGATTTGATCACATGGTACAGAGTGGGAGGTGCCACAGAATTTGAGAATTCCCTGGCTTGAAGGTATTTTCACCAATATAACTTAATACCTCACAAGGTGAGAACTTATCAACTTATACAAAGCTGAAAGCCTATTCTAAAGACAAACATCCTTAATAGAACAAGAGATCACAGAGTGATCTTGGCGCCCACCAATGTGCCATTTTTGAGTGTTCCAAATTTCAAGACTTACTGACTAGCTCAAGGTCAAATTTCATTTCCGTACACAACACTGTGCATGTGGTCCAAATTCGAAAGCTGTAGCTTGAGAAATGTGAAAGTAAGTCACTAGATCAATCTAAAGGTCAAAGTTTAATTCGGTACACAAAACTATGCAAGTGGTCCAAATTTGAAGGCTTAGCTTGAGAAATGTGTAAGTAGGTCACTAGGTCAAAATCAAGGGTCAAATTTCACTTCAGAACACAAATCTATGCATGTGGTCCAAATCTGAAGCCTGTACCTTCAAAAATGTGAAAGTAGGTCACTACGTCAATGTCAAGGTCAAAGTTTGTTTCGGTACACAATCCTATGCATGTGGTCTAAATTTGAAGCCTGTAGCTACAGAAATGTGAAAGTAGGTCACTAGGTCAATCTTAAGGTCAAAGTTCATTTCGGTACACAAAACTATGCATGTGGTCCAAATTTGAAGGCTGTATCTTGAGAAATGTGAAAGTAGGTCACTAGGTCAAAATCAAGGTCAAATTTTATTTCAGAATATAGAACTATGCATGTGGTCCAAATTTGAAGCTTGTACCTTCAAAAATGTGAAAGTAGGTCACGAGGTCAATGTAAAGGTCAAAGTTTGTTTCGGTACATAAAACCATGCATGTGGTCCAAATTTGAAGGCTGTAGCTTGAGAAATGAGAAAGTAGGTCACTGGGTCAAAATCAAGGTCAAATTTCATTTTGAAACAGGGAACTATGCATATGGTCCAAATTTGATACCTGTACCTTCAAAAATGTGGAAGTAGGTCACTAGGTCAAAATCAAGGTCAAAGTTTTTTCAAGTGCACAAAACTATGCATGTGGTCCAAATTTGAAGGCTGTAGCTACAGAAATGTGAAAGTAGGTCACTAGGTCAAAATCAAGGTCAACTCATGTCAAGGTTCATCTTGTCACTCAAAAATATACATGTGGTCCAAATTTGAATGTTGTAGTTATTGACAAGAAGATTTTAAAAGCTTTTCCCTATATAAGTCTATATGAACCATGTGACCCCCGGGGCGGGGCCATATTTGACCCTAGGGGGATAATTTGAACAAACTTGGTAGAGAACCACTAGATGATGCTACATTACAAGTATCAAAGCCCTAGGCTTTGTGGTTTGGACAAGAAGATTTTCAAAGTTTTTCCCTATATAAGTCTATGTTAACCATATGACCCCCAGGTTGGGGCCATATTTGACCCTAGGGGTATAATTTGAACAATCTTAGTTGAAGACCACTAGATGATGTCACATATAAAATATCAAAGCCCTAGGCCCTGTGGTTTTGGACAAGAGGTTTTTCAAAGTTTTTCCCTATATAAGTCTATATAAACCATGTGACCCCCAGGGCGGGGCCATATTTGACCCCAGAGAAATAATTTGAATCATCTTGGTAGAGGACCACTAGATAATGCTTCATACCAAATATCAAAGCCCTAGGCACTGTGGTTTTGGACAAGAAGGTTTTCAAAGTTTTTCCCTATATAAATCTATGTAAATTATAGAAATAAACAAAGGGCCATAACTCACTCATAAATTGTTGAACCAGTCTGATTTTCAGGGGGACACAACTAGGGTACCAATACATCATTCTGACAAAGTTTGGTCAAAATCCCCCCAGTAGTTTCTGAGGAGATGCGATAACAAGAAATTGTTAACGGACGGACGTACGGATGGAATGACGGACGGACGGACCACGGACGCAGAGTGATTTTAATAGCCCACCATCTGATGATGGTGGGCTAATTAAAGGTGCTAATGGAAGCCATAAGATAGTAACAACATTCAAGGATTAAAAAGCTGCCTTACATACCAGACAATGTTTTAACAAAACATATAAGAATTTTTTGTGAGTTTTAAGATCTTTGGAACAAAGAGAAAAACTGAATATTGAAATTATGAAAAACATAATCCTGATTTCAAGACAATCATTTTGATACTAAATTTGGCTATGAAAGTCAAAATTTTTAACATATTGTGTTTTTATTGACTAATATTTTTTTTATATTTATTATGACACATTACATAATATTATGTATGAAAAAAGAAGCGTCATAATAAAGGCATTCAAGAGTTACAGAGCAGACATGAAATTACTAACAGACGGACAGACAGACAGATGGACAGACGAACGAACGCACGCACGACAGACACAGCATGATCATAATAGTTCACGATGAGCACTTTGTGCTCAGGTGAGCTAATAAAAAGTCACTAAAAGTCTACTGGCATATCTGCTGTGTATTTCACAAGCATGTAGGTCTAGTAAAATGATACATTTTGTATGAAATTTACTCAAGAAAGAACAAGAATTCAGCTCACTGTTTTTACTTCAAATATACGCCAAAATGCACCATTTGTCGTCCTCGCTTTAAAAAATTCATGGAAGAGGATACCCCCATAACCCCGTACACCACCCTTGTGTATTATGAAAAATGTCCTAGATACGCACCTGTGTTACGTAGCTCCCTAACCCTATCCGTTAAAACTAAATGCACTACCATGCATCAATTCAAGGGTTGAACTGAAACCTGTTTAACAACTAAAACCAAATTTTTAAACATAATACCTTTTGAATCTCTGTCAGATGATGGTCTATGCCTAGAGAAATACACGCTTCTATACCCAGGGTAAGACATGCTTCTACTATTGTTAATGCTGTTTCTCTACTCCATTAATTATCAACCTGAAAAAGACAGGCTACATTTGACATTTTCTAAACATCCCACACAGTCATACCCCAGGGCAAGGGTTGTTTAGACTTGCATCAGTTGTTCGAGTCCTTTAAAATAAATATCTAAGCCATGTAATCCTTTTTTATAGCACTTTCTGAAACAAGAGGGTCATGATGACCCTGGATCGCTCACCAGAGTAATATGTTTCAAATGTCAAACTGATGATTTTTAGAAAATTTTCCAATGTACAATCAAGTAACCCCTAGGGCGGGGCCAATTTTACCCCGGGGGTCATGATTTGAACAAAGTTTGTAGAAGTCGACTAGGCAATGTTACATATCAAATATCTAAGATCTAGGCCTTCTGGTTTATTTTAAGCAAATTTATAATGATTTCCCCATGTACAATAAAGTAACCCCTGGGGCTGGGTCAATTTGACCCTGGGGGGTCAAGATTTGAACAAATTTTGTAGAGGTCCACTAGGCAATGATACATGTCGAATATCTAAGCTCTAGGCCTTCTGGTTTATTTTTAGAAAATATTGAAGACTTTTCTATATACAATCAAGTAACCCCATGGGGCAGGGCCAATTTGACCCCAGGGGTCATGATTTGAAGAAATTTTGTAGTCTACTAGGCAATGCTACATGTCAAATATCTAAGACCTAGGCCTTCTGGTTTATTTTTAGAAATTTTTTGAAGATTTTCCTATGTAAAATCAAGTGACCCCTGGGGCGGGGTCAATTTTGACCCTGGGGTCATGATTTGAATAAATGTTGTAAAGGTCCACTAGGCAATGCTACATGTGAAATATCTAAGCTGTAGGCCTTCTGGTTTATTTTAAGAAAATTTTTGAAGATTTTCATATGTAAAATGAAGCGACCCCTAGGGCAGGGTCAATTTTGACCCCGGGGGTCATGATTTGAACAACTTTAGTAGAGGTCCACTAGGCAATGCTACATGTCAAATATCTAAGCTCTAGGTCTTCTGCTTTTTGAGAAGAAGATTTTTTAAAGTTTTCCTATGTAAAATCAAGTGACCCCTGGTGCGGGGTCAATTTTGACCCCGGGGGTCTGATTTGAATAAATTTTGTAGAGGTCCACTAGGCAATGGCGCTACATGTGAAATATCTAAGACCTAGGCCTTCTGCTTTATTTTTAGAAAATTTTTGAAGATTTTCCTATGTAAAATCAAGTGACCCCTGGGGCGGGGTCAATTTTGACCCCGGGGTCATGATTTGAACAATATTAGTAGAGGTCCATTAGGCAATGCCACATGTCAAATATCTAAGGTCGAGGGCTTCTGGTTTTCAAGAAGAAGATTTTTTAAGATTTTTCTATGTAAAATCAAGTGACCCCTGGGGCGGGGTCAATTTTGACCCCGGGGTCATGATTTGAACAAAGTTGGTAGAGGTCCACTAGGCAATGCTTCACACCAAATATCTAAGCTCTAGGGCTTCTGGTTTTTGAGAAGAAGATTTTTAAAGTTTTTCCTTTCGGTTGCCATAGCAACCAGAGTTCTGCATGGAATTCAATTCTTTGAACAATATTTAGAGAAGACCATCCAAGGGACATCCCTGTGAAGTTTCATCAAAATTGGCCTGTTGGTTTAGGAGGAGATGTTGTTTAAAGGAAAGTGTGGACGGACGGACGGACAACAGAAGACGACGGACGGACGCCGGACGGTGAGCGATCACAATAGCTCACCCTGAGCACTTTGTGCTCTGGTGAGCTAAAAACAAGAGCTGTCCGTAACACAGCGCGCTCGACTTTTCTCAGTGCTTGACTCTGAATTAGAGCTTTGCCAGTAAAAAAAATTCCAAGTGAAAAAAGGGACATAATTCTGTCAAAATTAAAATCAGAGTTATGGGAATTGTGTCTCCTGGTGTAGACTTTGATAGAAAATAACTGTTTTGAGTTTCAAGTCAAAAGCTTTAATAGTAACAGAGATATTTGACTTTATCAAAAAAAAATTTTTTAAATTCTAAGGAAAAAAGGCGCATAATTCTGTCAAAATTCAAATCTGAGTTATGGGAATTAAGTCTCCTGGTGTAGACTTTGATAGTAAATAACTATTTTGAGTTTCAAGTCAAAAGCTTTAATAGTAACAAAGATATTTGACTTTATCAAAAATTTTAACAAAAAATTCTAAGTTAAAAAGGGGCATAATTCTGTCAAAATTCAAACCAGAGTTATGGGGATTGTTTCTCCTGGTGTAGACTTTGATGGTAAATAACTATTTTGAGTTTCAAGTCAAAAGCTTTAATAGTAACAAAGATAATTGACTTTATCAAAAATTTTAACAAAAAATTCTAAGTTAAAAAGGGGCATAATTCTGTCCAAATTCAATCAGAGTTATGGGGATTGTTTTTTCTGGTGTAGATTTTGATGGTTAATAAGTATTTTAAGTTTCAAGTCAATAGCTTTGACAGTAACAGAGATATTTGACTTTATCAAAAACTTTAACCAAAAATTCTAAGTTAAAAAGGGGCATAATTCTGTCAAAATTCAAATCAGAGTTATGGGGATTGTTTCTCCTGGTGTAGACTTTGATAGTAAATAACTATTTTAAGTTTCAAGTCAATAGCTTTGATAGTAACAGAGATATTTGACTTTATCAAAAACTTTAACCAACGGCAATGCCGACGCCGGGGCGAGTGCAATAGCTCTACATTTTCTTCGAAAAGTCGAGCTAAAAAACCAAGATCATGTTAAACAAGAATGGTCACTATTGGTGACAAATGCCCTCGAAGCATGCCTAAGAATGCTACAGTTATCTGCACAAAAAAATCACACATCATTTCGTGACCTTGACCTTGACCTGAAAGACATGGGTCATACGTGTGACACACCTCCTCAATACGGTTAATATTTGTGTCAAATTATTTTCAAATCCCTTCATAAATGGCAGAGTTATGGGCTAGACAAGAAACACCTTTGACTTCTAAGTGTGACCTTGACCTTGGAGCTAGGGGTTTGGGTCTTGTGCATGACACATCATCTGAATATAAGGAACACTTTTGCCAAGTAATTTTAAAATCCCTTCATCAATGGCAGAGTTATGGACAGGACAAGAAATAGAACATGTTAACATTTAATCTCTCAAGTGTGGCCTTGACCTTAGAGCTAGGGATCTGGGTCTTTTGCACGACATGTTGTTTCATTACAGGGCTCTCGCGAGTGGGCGACTTAAGCGAAATAGATGCTTTGGAACTTTAAACTTTGCTCAAATCTAACCTCTAAGCGAAATGCAAGTCGCCCGATTTTCTTTGATTTCTGCACTTGGTCAAAATCAAGGTCAAATTTCACTTCAGAACACAAATCTATGCATGTGGTCTAAATCTGAAGCCTGTACCTTCAAAAATGTGAAAGTAGGTCACTAGGTCAATGTCAAGGTCAAAGTTTGTTTCGTTACACAATCCTATATATGCATGTGGTCTAAATTTGAAGCCTGTAGCTACAGAAATGTGAAAGTAGGTCACTAGGTCAATCTTAAGGTCAAAGTTCATTTCGGTACATAAAACTATGCAAGTGGTCCAAATTTGAAGGCTGTAGCTTGAGAAATGTGAAAGTAGGCCACTTGGTCAAAATCAAGGTCAAATTTTATTTCGGAACATAGAACTATGCATGTGGTCCAAATTTGAAGCCTGTACCTTCAAAAATGTGAAAGTAGGTCACTAGGTCAATGTAAAGGTCAAAGTTTGTTTCGGTACACAAAACCATGCATGTGGTCCAAATTTGAAGGCTGTAGCTTGAGAAATGTGAAAGTAGGTCACTGGGTCAAAATCAAGGTCAAATTTCATTTCGGACCACGAAACTACATGTATGCACGTGGTCCAAATTTGAAGCCTGTCCCTTCAAAAATGTGAAAGTAAGTCACTAGGTCAATGTCAAGGTCAAAGTTTTCTTCAGTGCACAAAACTATGCATGTGGTCCAAATTTGAAGTCTGTAGCTACAGAAATGTGAATGTAGGTCACTAGGTCAAAATCAAGGTCAACTCATGTCAAGGTTCATCTTGCCACTCAAAACCATACATGTGGTCCAAATTTGAATGTTGTAGGTTATTGACAAGAAGATTTTAAAAGCTTTTCCCTATATAAGTCTATATGAAACATGTGACCCCGAGGGCGGGGCCATATTTGACCCTAGGGGGATAATTTTAACAAACTTGGTAGAGAACCACTAGATGATGCTACATCACAAATATCAAAGCCCTAGGCTTTGTGGTTTGGACAAGAAGATTTTCAAAGTTTTTCCCTATATAAGTCTATGGAAACCATGTGACCCCCGGGGCGGGGCCATACTTGACCCTAGGGGGATAATTTGAACAATCTTAGTAGAATGATGTCACATACAAAATATCAAAGGCCCTGTGATTTTGGACAAGAGGTTTTTCAAAGTTTTTCCCTATATAAGTCTATATAAACCATGTGACCCCCGGGATGGGGCCATATTAGATCCCAGGGAAATAATTTGAATCCTCTTGGTAGAGGACCACTAGATGATGCTTCATACCAAATATCAAAGCCCTAGGCCCTGTGGTTTTGGACAAGAAGATTTTCAAAGTTTTTCCCTATATAAATCTATGTAAATTATAGAAATAAACAAAGGGCCATAACTTACTAAGAAATTGTTGAACCAGTCTGATTTTCAGGGGGACACAACTAGGGTACTAATACATCATTCTGACAAAGTTTGGTCAAAATCCCACTGGTAGTTTCTGAGGAGATGCGATAACGAAAAATTGTTAACGGACGGAAGGACGACGGACCACGGACGCAGAGTGATTTGAATAGCCCACCAACTGATGATGGTGGGCTAAAAATAAACAAAGGGCCATAACTCACTCAACAAGAGCTGTCCGTAAGACAGCCAAGCTCGACTATTCGAAATATTGTCCCAGAAGCAGGAAAATATTACCCAAAAAGGTTAAATATCAAAAGAGTTTTAAGTTCAAAAGGGGGCATAATTTGGCCAAAATGAAGATCAGAGTTATGGGACTTGCTACTATCAACTAGTTTTATAACCCCGAAGACACATGTGAAGTTTCAAGTCAATATCTGCATTAGTTTTGGAGATAGTAACTTGCATGTAAAACTTTAACCAGAATTTTGCATGTCCAAAAGGGGGCATAATTTGCTCAAAATACAAGTCAGAGTTATGGGACTTGACCCAGTGAGGTTTGTAATTGATCTAGAAAAAGAAAAAATAAGTTTCAAATCTATATGCCTTTTAGTAATTGCTGTATGTACTTGCACGCAAAACTTTAACCAGGATTTTCTAAGTCCAAAAAGGGGAATAATTTGCTCAAAATACATGTAAGAGTTATGGGACTTGATCCAGTGAGGTTAGTAATTGATCTAGAAAAAGAAAAAATAAGTTTCAAATCTATATGCCTTTTAGTAATAGCTGTATGTACTTGCACGCAAAACTTTAACCAGAATTTTCTAAGTCCAAAAGGGGGCATAATTTGACCAAAATGAAGGTCAGAGTTATGGGACTTGCTACTATCAACTAGTTTTATAACCCCGAAGACACATGTGAAGTTTCAAGTCAATATCTGCGTTAGTTTTGGAGATAGTAACTTGCATGTAAAACTTTAACCAAAATTTTCTAAGTCCAAAAGGGGGCATAATTTGCTCAAAATACATGTCAGAGTTATGGGACTTGACCCAGAGAGGTTGGTAATTGACCTAGAAAAAGAAAAAACAAGTTTCAAAGCTATATGCCTTTAATTGATGGCTGTATGTACTTGCATGCAAAAACTTAACCAACGTGTGACGTTGACACCGACGCCGACGCCAGGGTGAGAAGAATAGCTAGACTATTCTTCGAATAGTCGAGCTAAAAATTGTTCAACCAGTCTGATTTTCAGGGGGACACAACTAGGGTATCAATACATCATTCTGACAAAGTTTGGTCAAAATCCCCCTGGTAGTTTCCGAGGAGATGCGATAACGAGAAATTGTTAATGGACGGAAGGACGACGGACCATGGACGCAGAGTGATTTGAAAAGCCCACCATCTGATGATGGTGCGCTAAAAATGTAGCCAAACGGGCTCAAACTATGTGGCAACGGAACAGACTAAGAACTTTATGGACCGGCTCGGACGAGGTTGAACGGGAATGGTGCTCCAGAACTTTGAGCCTACTCAAAAATTTCTGCCGATCATTCCGTTCTACAGTTAGACGGACTGACAACGTACTTAAACTAAGAACAGAACCGTGATTGCAATTTACGTTCTGTACATACTAGGGAGAGATGAGGACGTAATCAGAACAAGTTAAACTGTCTGTGAATAAGTTGGTTGAGTTAACAACTAATTAAAATGTATTTCGATGTACTCGGAATGAAGTAGGACTAGTTAAGAACTTCTTTAATCTGACTACAGACGGACATGGACTGCCTACAAACGGGGTCCACATGAGGTGAACGGGCATTTTTTCCAAGCTGAACTTACTATTAACAGACTTCAGACGGGATAAAGACATGATGGACGTATCAAGAACTATTTAAAAACTAACTACATAGCATTATGGATATTTTCCGGCCAAAGTACAAACGTTCTAGCCAGATCGCAGCCCGTTTTACAATATATTAGGATGGGTTGAGACGTTTTGAGAACTAGTTTGGTGTGATGGGGGCTTTACAGAGCACATAATGCATGAATTTATGTCCAAGGTCAGTACTGGAGTCTAAAGTCAACAAGAGCTGTCTCCATAGGATGACACATGCCCCCGATGGCACTTTGAATGAATAGTTATGGCCGATGTTAGAGTTTAGGACCTTTGACCTACGGACCTGGGTCTTGCGCGCGACACGTCGTCTTACTGTGCCACACATTCATGCGTAGTTATTTTAAAATCCATGCATGAATGACAAAGATATGGACCGGAAACGCCCATCATTGCACTATCATGAAATATGACCTTTAACGTCTAAGTGTGACCTTGACTTTTGAGCTACGGACCTGGGTCTTGCGCGCGACACATCGTCTTACTGTGGTACACATTCATGCCCAATAATTTTAAAATCCATGCATGAATGACAAAGATATGGACCGGACACGCCCATCAATGCACTATCATGAAATATGACCTTTAACGTCTAAGTGTGACCTTGACCTTTGAGCTACAGACCTGGGTCTTGCGTGCGACACGTCGTCTTACTGTGCCACACATTTATGCGTAGTTACTTGAAAATCCATCCATGGATGACAAAGATATGGACCGGACACGCCCATCAATGCACTATCATGAAAAATGACCTTTAACGTCTAAGTGTGACCTTGACCTTTGAGCTACGGACCTGGGTCTTGCGCGCGACATGTCGTCTTACTGTGGTATACATTCATGCCAAGTTATTTGAAAATCCATCCATGGATGACAAAGATATGGACCGGACACGAAAATTGCGGACAGACCGACAGACGGTTCAAAAACTATATGCCTCCCTTCGGGGGCATAAAAATCTCAGCTTTATTTCGACTCCATATCTTTTTTAACTGCTGGGAGGATTTCAATAAAACTAACAACAACTATTAACCTCTTCAAGATGACATGAAGAGTATGCAACTCAAGTCACTAGGTCCAAGGTCGAGGCCATAAGCCTATCTTGGTGTATGCTTAGATTGTCTAAAAGATTGCTTTAAAAATTTTCATAAATGACAATCATGTAGAGTGCTTTTAACACATGTCACTACATCCAAGGTCAGAGTCACAAGTAAAACAGCTTAGCTTTATTTTAGCTCCTTGTTTTCTAAACAGCTGGGTAGATATTCATTAAACTACCGTCAGTTGTTAACCATGTCAAGACGACATGTAGTGCATACTTACAGGGTAAAAGTATCATTTCTAGTATAAAGGTCAATACTTAAATCCTCTTTTAAAACAGCTGGGAAGCATCAGTTATACCTCATTATGATGGCATGCACTGTGCACAACTTAGTTCACTAGGTCCAATGTCAAGGTCATAGTTGGAGGTCAAACAGTATAACTTCATGTCAGCCCAAGACATTTCGACCCCACAGAAATATTTTTATATTTTGATCCAATATTACTTTGACAAATAGCTTCTGAGGACAATTAGGACTTTAAAAACACAACTTAAGGAAATCTTTTTGATCAGGTATAATGATTACTAGTTCTGTTTTGCTGTTACTGAATTAGACCATTTAGTATTAATACATGTATGTATATAAAATGATGTAAGAATATATTGTTTGTGTGTGTGTAGTTTGTTAGTATTGTACAGAATTAAATACTCGTAACTATGGATTTAATCTAAAATATGGTTAACAACATAAATATTTACACCTGGTTGATTAGGTGTTAGTCGTTTGAAAGATAGCATAGTTAATTCTTTAACACCTCACTAATTAATCAATGGCACAAGTTAGCTCTCGTTTATAATGTCTATTGTGTGGTCGTTTAAGACTTAATCTTTGGATATCAAAGTGATGTCACTGGGACAGTCCGGAAAATGCAGATATACTAATAACTTTACTATTTCATGTCTAACTATCTTCATACCAAGTATTAATAAAAAACACATTCTTCGAAATATAAAATTAATGGCAAAATGACATTAAATAAAAACCGAGCCACTGATACCTATATCTTTTCACGAACTCTACTCTCAACATGTGCTAAATATATAGTTTCAAGTTTATTGGCATAATCAGCAAAGGAACAATTTGCCTTTGGCCAAATAAGCAAGAAATATGGCACAGCAATATATTACACATATAGTCATAAGTCATAACTTCCAGAGTATTTTTACGAACTTCGAAAGATATATATAATATATTATAATATATAAATGATACATACATAACAATATATTGTAAAATTCAAATGCAATACATTTAAAAACAGAACCAGAATTTTCAACAGTATTCAGTCCGCTTCTGAATTATAAATCAATGGATTATATATAGATGTTCAAAATAGTTTAACATAATTATACCGGTGTTTTAATATAATGGTTCCTAATATAATCATTATCAATGTAATGACAAAAAATAAATTATCAGTTAAAGGGTCGTAAAAAGGTGCGAAAGTGTGACCAAGTACTCTAATCATATTATTGATTAAATTAAATTTCAATGGACCCAAGCTTTGTATATATTATGTTTTAACTACGACAGACAATGTCAGTGTGACTGCACATGCCACTACAATAAACAAGTATCATTTAACCTTTTATACAGCAGAAGAAACTTAGTGCTTATGTATTTAAATTTCAGTATGTCAAATATATTCCAGCTACATCTACTTTTATATTTGCTGATCATTTGATGCTTTATAAAAATAAAAAGGCTTACATGAATAAAATGATACATTTACCTTTACTGATCTTGTTGATATTTAAGTAATTTCTTAATACAATACTTGTGAGAAATATCAAACGTGTACTGTTAGTATTATGAAAGAAATTGCCAAAAAATGTTGTGGGGTGTTAGAATTTTTAAATCAGTCTCTGTAGGTAGACGCTCATGAAACCCTAAAGAGTCTGAAATGCTCTATGAGTACATTTGTAAAGGTATTTTAGCCAAACAGTTACTTTACAATGGCCTTAAATGTGATTATTTCTATTCCTAACAAAAAATAATTTCAGTTTTCGATTCAAGGTGGTAGTTTTATGTTTATGTGGATAGCAATAAGAAATTCATTTCAGACTATTTCAGTTCATTTGTGGTGATTCGGAATAGGCGAGTATGACCAGGATCACGCACAGTATCAGTCTGATCAATTACAGAAAAATGTTACAAACAATGTTTTGTTTCGAATTTCTTTTTACACTAGATTATGTATTTTGATAATTGTGATATAAATTTGTCCAACTTTTAACATGAAATTTATATTTAAATATTACGGGGAAACCAAAGGTTTTTTCCGTATATAGATAATGTGTACATGTATATATATATCAAAGTAAACCTATATACTGTTCAACTTGGGAATATGTTCTATACCTTCAACGGTTTTTGTTGTTGTTGTTGTTCTATCCCATAATTCCCGGAACTGCTGCGCCGCGGTGAATAATTTTCAGGACAACAGACAACATTGGACAAAATAAAGTTTCTTATGAACAATCATCAGCAGACCTAGCGGCGCCGAATTACCGTTATAGATAATATTATGTGAAAAAGAAAACAAATTGTATTTTAACAAGAGCTCGTCGACACGAAATGCCCCTCTTGATGCATTCAGTAATTGCCCAAGGAACAGAAATTATAAGCTCACTGTAAACAAAAGTTCTACTGTTCTGGTCCAATCTGACCTTGATCTTTAACCTATAAACTAACAAGAGGTCACAGAGTGATCTTGGCACTGGCAACTGAGCCATTTTTTAATGTTCCAAATTTCAAGACTAGCTCAAGATCAAAATCAAGGTTAAATTTCATTTCGGTACAAAACACTGTGCATGTGGTCCAAATTTGAAAGCTGTGGCTTGAGAAATGTGAAAGTAGGTCACTAGATCAATTTCTAGGTCAAAGTTCATTTCAGTAGATAGAACTATGCATGTGCTTCAAATTTGGAGGCTGTAGCTTGAGAAATGTGAAAGTAGATAGTAGGTAAAAATCAATGTCAAATTTCAATTCAGAACACAACAAGAGATCACAGAGTGGTCTTGGCGCCCACCACTGAGCCATTTTTGATTGTTCCAAATTTCAAGACTAGCTCAAGGTCAAAATCAAGGTCAAATTTCATTTCAGTACACATCACTGTGCATGTGGTGCATGCATGTGGTCCAAATTTGAAAGCTGTAGCTTGAGAAATGTGAAAGTAGGTCACAAGATCAATTTCAAGGTCAAAGTTCATTTCGGTATACAAAATTATGCATGTGCTTCAAATTTGGAGACTGCAGCTTGAGAAATGTGAAAGTAGGTACTAGATAAAAATCAATGTCAAATATCAATTCAGAACACAAAAATATGCATGTGGTCCAAATCTGAAGCCTGTAGCTTGAGAAATGTGAAAGTAAGTCACTAGGTCAATCTCAAGATCAAAGTTCAGTTTGGTACACAAAACTATGCATGTGGTCCAAATTTGAAGGCTGTAGATTGAGAAATGTGAAAGTAGGTCACTAGGTCAAAATTAAGGAAAATTTTATTTCGCAACACAAAACTATACATGTGGTCCAAATTTGAAGCCTGTACCTTCAAAAATGTGAAAGTAGGTCACTAGGTCAAAATCAAGGTCAAATTTCATTTCGGAACATAAAACTATGCATGTGGTCCAAATTTGAAGCCTGTACCTTCAAAAATGTGAAAGTAGGTCACTAGGTCAAGGTCAATTTTTTTTTCGGTACACAAAACTATGCATGTGGTCCAAATTTGAAGGCTGTAGCTTGAGAAATGTGAAAGTAGGTCACTAGGTCAATGTCAAGGTCAATGTTTTTTTCGGTACACAAAACTATGCACGTGATCCAAATTTGAAGGCTGTAGCTTGAGAAATGTGAAAGTAGGTCACTAGGTCAAAATCAAGGTCAAATTTCATTTCGGAACACAAAACTATGCATGTGGTCCAAATTTGAAGCCTGTACCTTCAAAAATGTGAAAGTAGGTCACTAGGTCAAAATCAAGCTCAAATTTCATTTCGGAACATAAAACTATGCATGTGGTCCAAATTTGAAGCCTGTACCTTCAAAAATGTGAAAGTAGGTCACTAGGTCAAGGTCAATTTTTTTTTCGGTACACAAAACTATGCATGTGGTCCAAATTTGAAGGCTGTAGCTTGAGAAATGTGAAAGTAGGTCACTAGGTCAATGTCAAGGTCAAGGTTTTTTTCGGTACATAAAACTATGCACGTGATCCAAATTTGAAGGCTGTAGCTTGAGAAATGTGAAAGTAGGTCACTAGGTCAAAATCAAGGTCAAATTTCATTTCGGAACACAAAACTATGCATGTGGTCCAAATTTGAAGCCTGTACCTTCAAAAATGTGAAAGTAGGTCACTAGGTCAATGCCAAGGTCAAAGTTTTTTCTGGTGCACAAAACTATGCATGTGGTCCAAATTTGAAGGCTGTAGCTACAGAAATGTGAAAGTAGGTCACTAGGTCAAAATCAAGGTCAACTCATGTCAATGTTCATCTTGCCACTCAAAACTATACATGTGGTCCAAATTTGAATGTTGTTGGTTATTGACAAGAAGATTTTAAAAGCTTTTCCCTATATAAGTCTATATGAACCATGTGACCCCCGGGGCGGGGCCATATTTGACCCTAGGGGGATAATTTGAACAATCTTAGTAGAAGACCACTAGATGATGTCAAATGCAAAATATCAAAGCCCTAGGCCCTGTGGTTTTGGACAAGGTTTTTAAAAAGTTTTTCCCTATATAAGTCTATATAAACCATGTGACCCCGGGGCAGAGCCATATTTGACCCCAGGGATATAATTTGAATCATCTTGGTAGAGGACCACTAGATGATGCTTCATACCAAATATCAAAGCCCTAGGCCCTGTGGTTTTGGACAAGAAGATTTTCAAAGTTTTTCCCTATATAAATCTATGTAAATTATAAAAATAAACAAAGGGCCATAACTCACTCAAAAATTGCTCAACCAGTCTGATTTTCAGAGGGACACAACTAGGGTACCAATACATCATTCTGACAAAGTTTGGTCAAAATCCCCCCAGTAGTTTCTGAGGAGATGCGATAACGAGAAATTGTTAACGGACGGACGGATGGACGGAATGACGGATGGACGGACCACTGACGCAGAGTGATTTGAAAAAATATGCATGCAGTCCAAATTTGAAGCCTGTAGCTTCAGAAATGTCAAAGTAGGTCACTAGGTCAATCTCAAGATCAAAGTTCATTTCGGTACACAAAGCTATGCATGTGGTCCAAATTTGAAGGCTGTAGCTTGAGAAATGTGAAAGTAGGTCACTTTGTCAAAATC
The DNA here is from genome assembly GCF_021730395.1 of Mercenaria mercenaria. Lineage (NCBI taxonomy): Eukaryota > Metazoa > Mollusca > Bivalvia > Venerida > Veneridae > Mercenaria > Mercenaria mercenaria. The sequence goes on along the minus strand of NW_026463237.1, from coordinate 282 downwards.
AAGGTCAAATTTTATTTCGGAACACAAAACTATGCATTTTGTCCAAATATGAAGCCTGTACCTTCAAAAATGTGAAAGTAGGTCACTAGGTCAATAACAAGGTCAAAGTTTGTTTCTGTACACAAACCATTGCATGTGGTCCAAATTTGAAGGCTGTAGCTACAGAAATGTGAAAGTAGGTCACTAGGTCAAGATCAAGGTCAACTCATGTCAAGGTTCATCTTGCCACTTAAAACAATACATGTGGTCCAAATTTGAATGATGTAGGTTATAGACATGAAG